>NC_034178.2:66859766-67004766 GCF_002021735.2 Oncorhynchus kisutch
CTCCTCTAGGATCCAACGCCCAGGTCATTAAGACTCCTCTAGGATCCAATGCCCAGGACATTAAGACTCCTCTAGGATCCAACGCCCAGGTCATTAAGACTCCTCTAGGATCCAACGCCCAGGTCATTAAGACTCCTCTAGGATCCAACGCCCAGGTCATTAAGACTCCTCTAGGATCCAACGCCCAGGTCATTAAGACTCCTCTAGGATCCCAAAGGCCAGGTCATTAAGACTCCTCTAGGATCCAACGCCCAGGTCATTAAGACTCCTCTAGGATCCCAAAGGCCAGGTCATTAAGACTCCTCTAGGATCCAACGCCCAGGTCATTAAGACTCCTCTAGGATCCAATGCCCAGGTCATTAAGATCCCAAAGCCCAGGTCATTAAGACTCCTCTAGGATCCAACGCCCAGGTCATTAAGACTCCTCTAGGATCCAACGCCCAGGTCATTAAGATCCCAAAGCCCAGGTCATTAAGACTCCTCTAGGATCCAACGCCCAGGTCATTAAGACTCCTCTAGGATCCAACGCCCAGGTCATTAAGACTCCTCTAGGATCCAAAGCCCAGGTCATTAAGACTCCTCTAGGATCCAATGCCCAGGTCATTAAGACTCCTCTAGGATCCAACGCCCAGGTCATTAAGACTCCTCTAGGATCCAACGCCCAGGTCATTAAGACTCCTCTAGGATCCAACGCCCAGGTCATTAAGACTCCTCTAGGATCCAACGCCCAGGTCATTAAGACTCCTCTAGGATCCAAAGCCCAGGTCATTAAGACTCCTCTAGGATCCAACGCCCAGGTCATTAAGACTCCTCTAGGATCCAACGCCCAGGTCATTAAGACTCCTCTAGGATCCAACGCCCAGGTCATTAAGACTCCTCTAGGATCCAACGCCCAGGTCATTAAGACTCCTCTAGGATCCAACGCCCAGGTCATTAAGACTCCTCTAGGATCCAACGCCCAGGTCATTAAGACTCCTCTAGCATCCAACGCCCAGGTCATTAAGACTCCTCTAGGATCCAAAGCCCAGGTCATTAAGACTCCTCTAGGATCCCAAAGCCCAGGTCATTAAGACTCCTCTAGGATCCCAAAGCCCAGGTCATTAAGACTCCTCTAGGATCCCAAAGCCTAGGTCATTAAGACTCCTCTAGGATCCCAAGGCCCAGGTCATTAAGACTCCTCTAGGATCCCAAAGCCCATGTCATTAAGACTCCTCTAGGATCCAAAGCCCAGGTCATTAAGACTCCTCTAGGATCCCAAGGCCCAGGTCATTAAGACTCCTCTAGGATCCCAAAGCCCATGTCATTAAGACTCCTCTAGGATCCAAAGCCCAGGTCATTAAGACTCCTCTAGGATCCAACGCCCAGGTCATTAAGACTCCTCTAGGATCCCAAAGCCCAGGTCATTAAGACTCCTCTAGGATCCAAAGCCCAGGTCATTAAGACTCCTCTAGGATCCCAAAGCCCAGGTCATTAAGACTCCTCTAGGATCCAACGCCCAGGTCATTAAGACTCCTCTAGGATCCCAAGGCCCAGGTCATTAAGACTCCTCTAGGATCCCAAAGCCCAGGTCATTAAGACTCCTCTAGGATCCAACGCCCAGGTCATTAAGACTCTTCTAGGATCCAACGCCCAGGTCATTAAGACTCTTCTAAGATCCATAACCCAGGTCATTAAGATCCCAAAGCCCAGGTCATTAAGACTCCTCTAGGATCCAACGCCCAGGTCATTAAGACCCCTCTAGGATCCCAAAGCCCAGGTCATTAAGACTCCTCTAGGATCCAACGCCCAGGTCATTTAAGACTCCTCTAGGATCCAACGCCCAGGTCATTAAGACTCCTCTAGGATCCAACGCCCAGGTCATTAAGACTCCTCTAGGATCCAACGCCCAGGTCATTAAGACTCCTCTAGGATCCAACGCCCAGGTCATTAAGACTCCTCTAGGATCCAAAACCCAGGTCATTAAGACTCTTCTAGGATCCAACGCCCAGGTCATTAAGACTCTTCTAGGATCCAACGCCCAGGTCATTAAGACTCCTCTAGGATCCAACGCCCAGGTCATTAAGACTCCTCTAGGATCCAAAACCCAGGTCATTAAGACTCTTCTAAGATCCATAACCCAGGTCATTAAGATCCCAAAGCCCAGGTCATTAAGACTCATCTAGGATCCAACGCCCAGGTCATTAAGACTCCTCTAGGATCCAACGCCCAGGTCATTAAGATCCCAAAGCCCAGGTCATTAAGACTCCTCTAGGATCCAACGCCCAGGTCATTAAGACTCCTCTAGGATCCCAAAGCCCAGGTCATTAAGACTCCTCTAGGATCCAACGCCCAGGTCATTAAGACTCCTCTAGGATCCAACGCCCAGGTCATTAAGATCCCAAAGCCCAGGTCATTAAGACTCCTCTAGGATCCAACGCCCAGGTCATTAAGACTCCTCTAGGATCCAACGCCCAGGTCATTAAGATCCCAAAGCCCAGGTCATTAAGACTCCTCTAGGATCCAAAACCCAGGTCATTAAGATCCCAAAGCCCAGGTCATTAAGACTCTTCTAAGATCCAAAGCCCAGGTCATTAAGATCCCAAAGCTCAGGTCATTAAGACTCATCTAGGATCCAAAGCCCAGGTCATTAAGACTCATCTAGGATCCAAAGCCCAGGTCATTTAAGACTCCTCTAGGATCCCAAAGCCCAGGTCATTAAGACTCCTCTAGGATCCCAAAGCCCAGGTCATTAAGACTCCTCTAGGATCCAAAGCCCATGTCATTAAGACTCCTCTAGGATCCCAAAGCCCAGGTCATTAAGACTCCTCTAGGATCCAACGCCCAGGTCATTAAGACTCCTCTAGGATCCCAAAGCCCAGGTCATTAAGACTCCTCTGGGATCCCAAAGCCCATGTCATTAAGACTCCTCTAGGATCCCAAAGCCCAGGTCATTAAGACTCCTCTAGGATCCAAAGCCCATGTCATTAAGACTCCTCTAGGATCCCAAAGCCCAGGTCATTAAGACTCCTCTAGGATCCAACGCCCAGGTCATTACGACTCTTCTAAGATCCAAAACCCAGGTCATTAAGATCCCAAAGCCCAGGTCATTAAGATCCCAAAGTTCAGGTCATTAAGACTCATCTAGGATCCCAAAGCCCAGGTCATTAAGACTCCTCTAGGATCCCAAAGCCCATGTCATTAATACTCCTCTAGGATCCCAAAGCCCAGGTCATTAAGACTCCTCTAGGATCCAAAGCCCATGTCATTAAGACTCCTCTAGGATCCCAAAGCCCAGGTCATTAAGACTCCTCTAGGATCCCAAAGCCCATGTCATTAAGACTCCTCTAGGATCCCAAAGCCCAAGTCATTTAGATCCCAAAGCCCTTGTCATTAAGACTCCTCTAGGATCCCAAAGCCCAGGTCATTAAGACTCCTCTAGGATCCAAAGCCCATGTCATTAAGACTCCTCTAGGATCCCAAAGCCCAAGTAATTTAGATCCCAAAGCCCTTGTCATTAAGACTCCTCTAGGATCCCAAAGCCCAGGTCATTAAGACTCATCTAGGATCCCAAAGCCCAGGTCATTAAGATCCCAAGATCCCAAGATACAGTCTGGCAGCCTTCCTTACATAATCAATAATGGACAACTTGAGTCCTTTTGAGCAGTGTTGTGTTTGGCAGGGTAATATATCCTAAATGAGGGTGTTCCATACAGCTCCCATATTCTTTATTTCTCCCATCTCTCCTGATATGAAATTAATTAAAATGCCAACATCAAAGGAACAATGATGAATTTATGAAAATAAGTGATGGTCCTCAGACATTCTGCCTTTTTATCATTGACCATGTTCTCCTCTTATCCGTGGTCAACCTCATACTGTCCATGCAGACTGTAACTATAGCTTACAGAGGCAATCAGCAAGTACTTTGTGAACCAAGCTATCACATTAGTGGAAGAATACAGTCCCTGTTAAGTACAGATCTGAAATTTCATTTCTCAAAAGTGAAATGTCATCAACGGTCCCAAAGATGGTGTTATAACATTGATGACATACTCACGATTCCAAATGTAAGTTACAGAGTATGATATGGTGCTGCATAAGGTAAATCACATTTCATAACACAATCAAATGAACTGCATACTGAAATCCCTATGAATGTTGCTGTCTCCAGTGCTTGTTTGATTGAAAAAGCTCATCAACTTGGAATGTATCTAATAGACAGGTCATTCAGAAAGTATTCAGACCCCTTGGCTTTTCCACTATGTTATGTTACAGCCTTATAGTAAAATGATTTTTTTTTATCCCCCGTCATCAGTCTACATACAATACCACATAATGACAAAGCAAAAACTGTTTTTTAGAAAAAGAAAAAAAAATCACATTTATTGAAAATAAAAAAATGTAATATCACATTTATATAGGTATGTAAAAAAATTATAAAAAACAGTTTTTGCTTTGTCATTATGTGGTATTGTGTGTAGACTGATGACGGAAAAAAATGATTTAATAAATGTTAGAATAAGGCTGTAACGTAACAAAATGTGTAAAAAGCCAAGGGGTCTGAATACTTTCCCAAAGGCACTGTACATATTTAATTGTGTACTCACTATTGTCCAAGTCTCAGTTACAAAATCTACATATTGGGATGCATACACTGTATAAGTCCCTGCGATAGACTGGCGTCCTGCCTAGGAGGTGTACTTCTACATCAAGCTGTTTGACGCTTCAGCAACAGAAGAGAGGTTCCTGCTCCTATGAGTCCTTCCGGTTCGCACAAGCCAAGGCTACTTAATTGCTTACAATATACTGTATAAGGTATATCCTAATATCATAATATAATTTGGAAACCACCTCAATGAAATCTCCTATATATCCCTGTCACATCACAGACGGCGCTAAACAGCAGGCCGGCCAGCAGAGTGACTTTCCCATGATGACTTATTAATGGGTGATGAGACGTCTGGCGCGTCACCACTCAAGAACATGTCATGTTCCTGGCAGGGGCCTCTTGGAGATTTTCTGTCACTTGGAGGGCCCCGGAGAATCCTCACCTGTCTCCATTTCCCGTACTGCCAGTCAATGTCCCCTCCGCTTCTTTTACTACATCTTGGCTAAATTGCTCTGTGAGTTGGCATGTCATTCCATTTCAACAGATTTCAATGAATAGATGATGTGACCTTAAGTGGAGCGGGATTCTGAGCAACTATGCAATTTTGGTAGGCTATATTTAATCAATAAGGCCTGGGGCGGTGTGGTAGATGTATAACCAACATACCACGGCTAAGTGCTGTTCTAAGGCAGGCCGCCAAGTGCAGTGCCTGGATACAGCCCTTAGCTGTGGTATATTGGCCAACTACCACACACCCTCGGGCCTTATTGCTTAAATACAGTCTCCCAAAAATGCATAAACAGACAGAACCCTAGTGAATATGGATATAGCTTTAGGGGTCTCGTTACAGAGCCACAAGATTGAATGGTGACACTATCAGAGTGTTAAGTGGAGTCCACTTATGGTGTGTGCCGGCGGGTTTCAGGGTCAATTCCCTCTCAATCCCAGGCAATTCAGGGATTGAATTCCAAATCAAATCAAGTTTATTTGTCACGTGCGCCGAATACAACAGGTGTAGCTATTACAGTGAAATGCTTACTTACAGGCTCTAACCAATAGTGCAAAAAAAGGTATTAGGTGAACAATAGGTAAGTAAAGAAATGAAACAACAGTAAAAAGACAGGCTATATACAGTAGCGAGGCTATAAAAGTAGCGAGGCTACATACAGACACCGGTTAGTCAGGCTGATTGAGGTAGTATGTACATGTAGATACATGGTTAAAGTGACTATGCATATATGATGAACAGAGAGTAGCAGTAGCGTAAAAGAGGGGTTGGTGGGTGGCGGGTGGCGGGACACAATGCAGATAGTCCGGTTAGCCAATGTGCGGGAGCATTGGTTGGTCGGCCAGCCCAATTGAGGTATGTACATGAATGTATAGTTAAAATGACTATGTATATATGATAAACAGAGAGTAGCAGCAGTGTAAAAAGAGGGGTTGGGGGGAGGCACACAATGCGTATAGTCCGGGTAGCCATTTGATTACCTGTCCAGGAGACTTATGGCTTGGAGGTAAAAACTGTTGAGAAGCCTTTTTGTCCTAGACTTGGCACTCCGGTACCGCTTGCCATGCGGTAGTAGAGAGAACAGTCTATGTCTGGGTGGCTGGGGTCTTTGACAATTTTTAGGACCTTCCTCTGACACCGCCTGGTGTAGAGGTCCTGGATGGCAGGAAACTTAGCGCCAGTGAGGTACTGGGCCGTTCGCACTACCCTCTGTAGTGCCTTGCGGTCAGAGGCCGAGCAATTTCCATACCAGGCAGTAATGCAACCAGTCAGCAGTCAGGATGCTCTCAATGTTGCAGCTGTAGAACCTTTTGAGGATCTCAGGACCCATGCCAAATCTTTTTAGTTTCCCGGGGGGGAATAAGCTATGTCGTGCCCTCTTCACGACTGTCTTGGACCATTCTAGTTTGTTGTTGATGTGGACACCAAGGAACTTGAAGCTCTCAACCTGCTCCACTACAGCCCCATTGATGAGAATGGGGGCGTGGCTCGGTCCTCCTTTTTCTGTAGTCCACAATCATCTCCTTAGTCTTGGTTAGAGCTTTGTACGTGTCTCTGTGTGTAGAGTACAGGTGATCTAGAATTGCTTTCCCTCTGGTTGTTGATTGAAATTGGGTAGAACTGATTTAAGTTTCCCTGCATTAAATAGAGCTGCCATGTACAATTCAACTGACAGGATTTGAAATGGAACTGGCCCAATTATTTTCCCCATTATAGTGCCTGGACAAATGGTTTAAATTAATCTGCATTAGCTTCCTCGTCATTCCTCCCCTCTAGCTTCCTCGTCATTCCTCCGCTCTAGCTTCCTCGTCATTCCTCCCCTCTAGCTACCTCATCATTCCTCCACTCTAGCTTCCTCATCATTCCTCCCCTCTAGCTTCCTCGTCATTCCTCCCCTCTAGCTTCCTCGTCATTCCTCCCCTCTAGCTACCTCATCATTCCTCCCCTCTATCTTCCTCGTCATTCCTCCCCTCTAGCTCCCTCGTCATTCCTCCCCTCTAGCTTCCTCGTCATTCCTCCCCTCTAGCTTCCTCGTCATTCCTCCCCTCTAGCTACCTCATCATTCCTCCACTCTAGCTTCCTCATCATTCCTCCCCTCTAGCTTCCTCATCATTCCTCCCCTCTAGCTTCTTCATCATTCCTCATCAAGAATTTAACTGACTTGCCTAGTTAAATAAAAATAAAATAAAATAAATTCCTCACCTCTAGCTACCTCATCATTCCTCCCCTCTAGCTACCTCATCATTATTCGTTATTCCTCCCATCTAGTTACCCTAGCTAGCACATTTGGTTCTTGGAAGTTGTGGGAACGTACATTTTGGTTTTCCATTGATCCATTGATATGGAATGTTTTTTAAACGTTCTGAGAACAGACGTGGAGATTTTTGCCTGTTCTGGGAATGTAAATGTTTGAACTCTTAGGAAACGTTCTGTTAAAGTAATAAAATACCAATAAAATAACGTTATTTTGTCAAGTTCCTTAAATGAGTTGAGAATGTTCCAAAGATAGACAACTATCCTGCACCATTCTCAGAACATTGTGGAGACATCCTCTGTCTTGGTGAACAGAGGTTAAAAAGTCAGACAGACAAATAGTTCCAGGTAATCTGCTTTTCAACATTAAAGGGCCTATACAGTGAACTATGCACATTTATGAGAATGAATGCTATGGAGCTGAAAAGAACAGCATTGACTCTATATTAAGCATTTAAACATTTTGAATTTGTCTGAATACAAGGCTGTTTAATTGATTGACTGACATGACAGTCTTGAGTGGTCCAAAAGCAAAGCATCACCGTCAACACTGGGCTATTTGAACACACGCGGATACGCAAAGTCTATAAATGCCTACCCAGGACCATAAATATACACAGTATGTAGCTAATCTCTCTCAGCCTCCCTTTATTTCTGTCTCTCTCTTCTCTCTGTCTCCCTCTTCCCTCTCTCTTCCCGCTGTGTCTCTCTTCTCTCTGTCTCTCTCTTCTCTCTGTCTCTCTCTTCCCTCTCTCTTCTCTCTGTCTCTCTCTTCTCTCTCTCTCTCTCTCTTCCCTCTCTCTTCCCAATGTGTCTCTCTTCTCTCTGTCTCTCTCTTCCCTCACTCTTCTCCCCGTCTCTCTCTTCTCTCTGTCTCTCTCTTCCCTCTCTCTTCTCTCTGTCTCTCTCTTCTCTCTCTCTCTCTCTCTTCCCTCTCTCTTCCCACTGTGTCTCTCTTCTCTCTGTCTCTCTCTTCCCTCACTCTTCTCCCTGTCTCTCTCTTCTCTCTGTCTCTCTCTTCCCTCACTCTTCTCCCTGTCTCTCTCTTCTTTCTGTCTCTCTCTTCCCTCTCTCTTCTCTCTGTCTCTATCTTCTCTCTCTCTCTCTTCCCTCTCTCTTCCCACTGTCTCTCTTCTCTCTGTCTCTCTCTTCCCTCTCTCTTCCCACTGTCTCTCTCTTCTCTCTGTCTCTCTCTTCCATCACTCTTCTCCCTGTCTCTCTCTTCTCTCTGTCTCCCTCTTCCCTCTCTCTTCCCGCTGTCTCTCTCTTCTCTCTGTCTCTCTCTTCCCTCACTCTTCTCCCTGTCTCTCTCTTCTCTCTGTCTCTCTCTTCCCTCACTCTTCTCCCTGTCTCTTCTCTCTGTCTCTCTCTTCCCTCACTCTTCTCCCTGTCTCTTCTCTCGGTCTCTCTCTTCCCTCACTCTTCTCCCTGTCTCTCTCTTCTCTCTGTCTCTCTCTTCCCTCACTCTTCTCCCTGTCTCTTCTCTCTGTCTCTCTCTTCCCTCTCTCTTCTCTCTTCCCTCACTCTTCTCTCTGTCTCTCTATTCTCCCTGTCTCTCTCTGTTGACTACAACTGAGATCCCTCCGTAGACTACGACTGAGATCCTTCTGTTGACTACGGCTGAGACCCCTCTGTTGACTACGACTGAGATCCCTCTGTTGACTACGGCTGAGATCCCTCTGTTGACTACGGCTGAGATCCCTCTGTTGACTACGACTGAGATCCCTCTGTTGACTACGGCTGAGATCCCTCTGTTGACTACGACTGAGATCCCTCTGTTGACTACGACTGAGATCCCTCTGTTGACTACGACTGAGATCCCTCTGTTGACTACGGCTGAGATCCCTCTGTTGACTACAACTGAGATCCCTCTGTTGACTACGGCTGAGATCCCTCTGTTGACTACGACTGAGATCCCTCTGTTGACTACGACTGAGATCCCTCTGTTGACTACGACTGAGATCCCTCTGTTGACTACGGCTGAGATCCCTCTGTAGACTACGGCTGAGACCTCTCTGTTGACTACGACTGAGATCCCTCTGTTGACTACGGCTGAGATCCCTGCGGCTGAGATCCCTCTGTTGAATACGGCTGAGACCCCTCCGTAGACTACTCTGAGATGTATGACATTCTCTGTTGTACTGTGACTCCATCACTCAGAGATGTATGACATTCTCTGTTGTACTGTGACTCCATCACTCAGAGATGTATGACATTCTCTGTTGTACTGTGACTCCATCACTCTGAGATGTATGACATTCTCTGTTGTACTGTGACTCCATCACTCTGAGATGTATGACATTCTCTGTTGTACTGTGACTCCATCACTCTGAGATGTATGACATTCTCTGTTGTACTGTGACTCCATCACTCTGAGATGTATGACATTCTCTGTTGTACTGTGTCTCCATCACTCTGAGATGTATGACATTCTCTGTTGTACTGTGACTCCATCACTCAGAGATGTATGACGTTCTCTGTTGTACTGTGACTCCATCACTCTGAGATGTATGACATTCTCTGTTGTACTGTGACTCCATCACTCTGAGATGTATGACATTCTCTGTTGTACTGTGACTTCATCACTCTGAGATGTATGACATTCTCTGTTGTACTGTGACTCCATCACTCTGAGATGTATGACATTCTCTGTTGTACTGTGACTTCATCACTCTGAGATGTATGACATTCTCTGTTGTACTGTGACTCCATCACTCTGAGATGTATGACATTCTCTGTTGTACTGTGACTCCATCACTCTGAGATGTATGACATTCTCTGTTGTACTGTGACTCCATCACTCTGAGATGTATGACATTCTCTGTTGTACTGTGACTCCATCACTCTGAGATGTATGACATTCTCTGTTGTACTGTGACTCCATCACTCTGAGATGTATGACATTCTCTGTTGTACTGTGACTCCATCACTCTGAGATGTATGACATTCTCTGTTGTACTGTGACTCCATCACTCTGAGATGTATGACATTCTCTGTTGTACTGTGACTCCATCACTCTGAGATGTATGACATTCTCTGTTGTGCTGTGACTCCATCACTCTGAGATGTATGACATTCTCTGTTGTACTGTGACTCCATCACTCTGCGATGTATGACATTCTCTGTTGTACTGTGACTCTATCACTCTGAGATGTATGACATTCTCTGTTGTACTGTGACTCCATC
This sequence comes from Oncorhynchus kisutch, assembly GCF_002021735.2. Taxonomy (NCBI): domain Eukaryota; kingdom Metazoa; phylum Chordata; class Actinopteri; order Salmoniformes; family Salmonidae; genus Oncorhynchus; species Oncorhynchus kisutch. The sequence continues at coordinate 66,870,302 of NC_034178.2, forward strand.
ACTCTGAGATGTATGACATTCTCTGTTGTACTGTGACTCCATCACTCTGAGATGTATGACATTCTCTGTTGTACTGTGACTCCATCACTCTGAGATGTATGACATTCTCTGTTGTACTGTGACTCCATCACTCTGCGATGTATGACATTCTCTGTTGTACTGTGACTCCATCACTCTGAGATGTATGACATTCTCTGTTGTACTGTGACTCCATCACTCTGAGATGTATGACATTCTCTGTTGTACTGTGACTTCATCACTCTGAGATGTATGACATTCTCTGTTGTACTGTGACTCCATCACTCAGAGATGTATGACATTCTCTGTTGTACTGTGACTCCATCACTCTGAGATGTATGACATTCTCTGTTGTACTGTGACTCCATCACTCTGAGATGTATGACATTATCTGTTGTACTGTGACTCCATCACTCTGAGATGTATGACATTCTCTGTTGTGCTGTGACTCCATCACTCTGAGATGTATGACATTCTCTGTTGTACTGTGACTCCATCACTCTGCGATGTATGACATTCTCTGTTGTACTGTGACTCCATCACTCTGAGATGTATGACATTCTCTGTTGTACTACTTTCTCTACCATATCTCTCTCTCTCTCTCTCTCTCTACCATCTCTCTCTCTCTCTCTCTACCATCTCTCTCTCTCTCTCTCTCTACCATCTCTATCTCTACCCCTCCCTCTCTACCCCCCCTCTATTTGTTTTGTACACTGCTGCTACTCGCTGTTTATTATCTATGTATAGTCACTTCACCCCTACCTACATGTACAAATGACCTCAACTAACCTGTATCCCCACACACTGACTCGGTACTCCCTGTATATAGCCTTGTTATTGTTATGTTATTGTGTTACTTTTTATTATTTTTTACTTCATTTATTTGGTAAATATATATATATATTTTTCTTGAACTGCACTGTTGGTTAACTAAGCATTTCACCGTAAGGTCTACACTTGTACTCTGCGCATGTGACAAAAAAGTTTGATTTGATTTGATTCTACATCTGCGTCCTCTCCAGTCCACCGGTCTTAGACCATGTTGAATTGACAGGGGAGCAACAGACAGACGCTGTCAGGCGAGCCGCCACAGTTAGACGCACTGTACTGTTACACCAGTTAGCAGGGTGCAGTTAGCTACATTTGATCCCCCATTGGGTTTTCAACTTCATGTTCCTCCAGGTACATGGCAGCTTGGCAGCCAGGCACGGAGAAGAGCAGACCCTGTGCTGCCACTAGGCAGAGGACAGTCCTGCACAGGGACTGCCTAGAGGGGAACGTGCTGCATTCATTGGTGGGCTGTGGAGCTTGACAGGTCCAGTGGGCTGCAGGACAGAAGTGAAGGACAGAGGGAGAGAGGAGGCTGATTGGGACTGATTCCTTATACACCGGTAAAATAATTGCCTGCAGAGCAATACCTCAACTCCTTTACTTTTTTCAAGCTGTGCAAGGTGGGAGGGGAGAAGAGAGTGGAGGGAGAAGGAGGGAGTGTGGGAGGAATGAGAGAGGAGCAAAGGCAGAGAAGGGGGATTCATATATTTTCATGAGGTCATATATTTAAAATTCACCTTCACTTCTCACATGGCAGAGAACCAATTTATCTCGGAAGCACATTTCCGCACCGGTGCCAAAGCGATGCCAATTCTGGACGCAGAGCCAAACACTATTACACTTTTATTACACTAGGCACATTTTTGGACAATGTGCTCCTGATAGCACGGGAATGAGATGCCCTTGCTACACAAAAGGTCAAATAGGGGTGCTTATATTTGTCCTGTTTCACTGCATATACAAGTGGGTACATCCAAGATGGCGTAGCAGTAAGTCGTCCTGTCGTGTCGTGTCCCTGTATATTTTGTTTATTTTTCGTTTTTTACATATTTTTCGTTTTTTACATAGCTATCCCTTTAAAAACATTTTGCTAAACCTAAGCTTCCAAATACGCTGGATCTTCACAACTAGCTATCTAGCTAAACCGCAACCCCGGATGATTACCCCTGGCTAGCGTTTCCACCCACTTAGCTTGAAGCTAGCCCGGCCTGCGCTACCACCGTAGCATACTCCTGAGCTACAATACCCGGGCCCACGACCGGTCTATCGATGTCACCGCATGAAGAGGAATAAACAGACTCACCCCATCGCGACGTCCCCCAAAGGCTAACTCTCTAGCCCTCGCTATCTCCCTGCTTGCTAATTCGGCCTGCTAACTGCTAGCTTGTCAAGCTCCGGTCCGCTAACTGCTACCTTGTCTAGCCCGGGCCTACAAACTGTTAGCTTGTTAGCACAGGCCTGCTAACCGCCTGAATCGCCGCGTCCCAAACGCCCACCGGACCCATATTTACTTTCTATCTCTTTTGACTTTTAATTTGTTTATACCTTCCGGAAACCTGCCTCACCCAATGTGATACGGAATCGCTATTATTTTCTATTTATTTTTAGAACACACTCAAGAACCTCCAGAAGCTAACCAGCTAACTAGCTACAAGCTATTTAGTCATTGTTCGTTTTTTTTACCTGGATAACACTCGCCAGTCCAGCTTCCCTTCCCCATCCACCGCTGCCCCCTGGACACTGATCTCTTGGCTACATAGCTGATGCACGCTGGACTGTCCATAAATCACGGTACTCCATTCTGCTTGTTTGTTTTATCTGTTGGCCCCGTTGCCTAGTCTATGCCATTTTACCTGCTGTTGTTGTGCTAGCTGATTAGCTGTTGTCTCACCTACTGTTTTAGCTAGCTTTCCCAATTCAACACCTGTGATTACTGTATGCCTCGCTGTATGTCTCTCTCAAATGTCAATATGCCTTGTATACTGTTGTTCAGGTTAGTTATCATTGTTTTAGTTCACAATGGAGCCCCGAGTTCCACTCTTCATACCCCTGATAACTCCTTTGTCCCACCTCCCACACATGCGGTGACCTCACCCATTACTACCAGCATGTCCAGAGATACAACCTCTCTCATCATCACCCAGTGCCTGGGCTTACCTCCGCTGTACCCGCACCCCACCATACCCCTGTCTGCGCATTATGCCCTGAATATATTCTACCATGCCCAGAAACCTGCTCCTCTTATTCTCTGTCCCCAACGCTCTAGGCGACCAGTTTTGATAGCCTTTAGCCGCACCCTCATACTACTCCTTCTCTGTTCCGCGGGTGATGTGGAGGTAAACCCAGGCCCTGCATGTCCCCAGGCACCCTCATTTGTTGACTTCTGTGTTCGAAAAAGCCTTGGTTTCATGCATGTCAACATCAGAAGCCTCCTCCCTAAGTTTGTCTTACTCACTGCTTTAGCACACTCTGCTAACCCTGATGTCCTTGCTGTGTCTGAATCCTGGCTCAGGAAGGCCACCAAAAATTCAGAGATTTCCATACCCAACTATAACATCTTCCGTCAAGATAGAACTGCCAAAGGGGGAGGAGTTGCAGTTTACTGCAAAAATAGCCTGCAAAGTAATGTCATACTTTCCAGGTCCATACCCAAACAGTTCGAACTACTAATTTTGAAAATTACTCTCTCCAGAAATAAGTCTCTCACGGTTGCCGCCTGCTACCGACCCCCCTCAGCTCCCAGCTGTGCCCTGGACACCATTTGTGAATTGATCGCCCCCCATCTAGCTTCAGAGTTTGTTCTGTTAGGTGACCTAAACTGGGATATGCTTAACACCCCGCCAGTCCTACAATCTAAGCTAGATGCCCTCAATCTCACACAAATCATCAAGGAACCCACCAGGTACAACCCTAACTCTGTAAACAAGGGCACCCTCATAGACGTCATCCTGACCAACTGGCCCTCCAAATACACCTCCGCTGTCTTCAACCAGGATCTCAGCGATCACTGCCTCATTGCCTGTACCCGCTACGGAGCCGCAGTCAAACGACCACCCCTCATCACTGTCAAACGCTCCCTAAAACACTTCTGTGAGCAGGCCTTTCTAATCGACCTGGCCCGGGTATCCTGGAAGGACATTGACCTCATCCCGTCAGTTGAGGATGCCTGGTCATTCTTTAAAAGTAACTTCCTCACCATTTTAGATAAGCATGCTCCGTTCAAAAAATGCAGAACTAAGAACAGATACAGCCCTTGGTTCACCCCAGACCTGACTGCCCTCGACCAGCACAAAAACATCCTGTGGCGGACTGCAATAGCATCGAATAGTCCCCGTGATATGCAACTGTTCAGGGAAGTCCGGAACCAATACACGCAGTCAGTCAGGAAAGCTAAGGCCAGCTTCTTCAGGCAGAAGTTTGCATCCTGTAGCTCCAACTCCAAAAAGTTCTGGGACACTGTGAAGTCCATGGAGAACAAGAGCACCTCCTCCCAGCTGCCCACTGCACTGAGGCTAGGTAACACGGTCACCACTGATAAATCCATGATTATCGAAAACTTCAATAAGCATTTCTCAACGGCTGGCCATGCCTTCCGCCTGGCTACTTCAACCTCGGCCAACAGCTCCGCCCCCCCCGCAGCTCCTCGCCCAAGCCTCTCCAGGTTCTCCTTTACCCAAATCCAGATAGCAGATGTTCTGAAAGAGCTGCAAAACCTGGACCCGTACAAATCAGCTGGGCTTGACAATCTGGACCCTCTATTTCTGAAACTATCTGCCACCATTGTCGCAACCCCTATTACCAGCCTGTTCAACCTCTCTTTCATCTCGTCTGAGATCCCCAAGGATTGGAAAGCTGCCGCAGTCATCCCCCTCTTCAAAGGGGGAGACACCCTGGACCCAAACTGTTACAGACCTATATCCATCCTGCCCTGCCTATCTAAGGTCTTCGAAAGCCAAGTCAACAAACAGGTCACTGACCATCTCGAATCCCACCGTACCTTCTCCGCTGTGCAATCTGGTTTCCGAGCCGGTCATGGGTGCACCTCAGCCACACTCAAGGTACTAAACGACATCATAACCGCCATCGATAAAAGACAGTACTGTGCAGCCGTCTTCATCGACCTTGCCAAGGCTTTCGACTCTGTCAATCACCATATTCTTATCGGCAGACTCAGTAGCCTCGGTTTTTCGGATGACTGCCTTGCCTGGTTCACCAATTACTTTGCAGACAGAGTTCAGTGTGTCAAATCGGAGGGCATGCTGTCCGGTCCTCTGGCAGTCTCTATGGGGGTGCCACAGGGTTCAATTCTCGGGCCGACTCTTTTCTCTGTGTATATCAATGATGTTGCTCTTGCTGCGGGCGATTCCCTGATCCACCTCTACGCAGACGACACCATTCTATATACTTTCGGCCCGTCTTTGGACACTGTGCTATCTAACCTCCAAACAAGCTTCAATGCCATACAACACTCCTTCCGTGGCCTCCAACTGCTCTTAAACGCTAGTAAAACCAAATGCATGCTTTTCAACCGGTCGCTGCCTGCACCTGCATGCCCGACTAGCATCACCACCCTGGATGGTTCCGACCTAGAATATGTGGACGTCTATAAGTACCTAGGTGTCTGGCTAGACTGCAAACTCTCCTTCCAGACTCATATCAAACATCTCAAATCGAAAATCAAATCAAGAGTCGGCTTTCTATTCCGCAACAAAGCCTCCTTCACTCAAGCCGCCAAGCTTACCCTAGTAAAACTGACTATCCTACCGATCCTCGACTTCGGCGATGTCATCTACAAAATGGCTTCCAACACTCTACTCAGCAAACTGGATGCAGTCTATCACAGTGCCATCCGTTTTGTCACTAAAGCACCTTATACCACCCACCACTGCGACTTGTATGCTCTAGTCGGCTGGCCCTCGCTACATATTCGTCGCCAGACCCACTGGCTCCAGGTCATCTACAAGTCTATGCTAGGTAAAGCTCCGCCTTATCTCAGCTCACTGGTCACGATGGCAACACCCATCCGTAGCACGCGCTCCAGCAGGTGTATCTCACTGATCATCCCTAAAGCCAACACCTCATTTGGCCGCCTTTCGTTCCAGTACTCTGCTGCCTGTGACTGGAACGAATTGCAAAAATCGCTGAAGTTGGAGACTTTTATCTCCCTCACCAACTTCAAACATCAGCTATCTGAGCAGCTAACCGATCGCTGCAGCTGTACATAGTCTATTGGTAAATAGCCCACCCTTTTCACCTACCTCATCCCCATACTGTTTTTTATTTATTTACTTTTCTGCTCTTCTGCACACCAATATCTCTACCTGTACATGACCATCTGATCTTTTATCACTCCAGTGTTAATCTGCAAAATTGTAATTATTTGCCTACCTCCTCATGCCTTTTGCACACATTGTATATAGACCCCCCCTTTGTTTTCTACTGTGTTATTGACTTGTTAATTGTTTACTCCATGTGTAACTCTTTGTTGTATGCTCACACTGCTATGCTTTATCTTGGCCAGGTCGCAGTTGCAAATGAGAACTTGTTCTCAACTAGCCTACCTGGTTAAATAAAGGTGTTCTCAACTAGCCTACCTGGTTAAATAAAGGTGTTCTCAACTAGCCTACCTGGTTAAATAAAGGTGTTCTCAACTAGCCTACCTGGTTAAATAAAGGTGTTCTCAACTAGCCTACCTGGTTAAATAAAGGTGAAATAAAAAAAAATAAAAAAAAACCTGTATGAGTGGGTAACCTGTACCAGTGTGTAACCTGTACCAGTGGGTAACCTGTACCAGTGTGTAACCTGTACCAGTGTGTAACCTGTATGAGTGGGTAACCTGTACGAGTGTGTAACCTGTATGAGTGGGTAACCTGTACCAGTGTGTAACCTGTATGAGTGGGTAACCTGTACCAGTGTGTAACCTGTATGAGTGGGTAACCTGTACGAGTGTGTAACCTGTATGAGTGGGTAACCTGTACCAGTGTGTAACCTGTATGAGTGGGTAACCTGTACCAGTGTGTAACCTGTATGAGTGGGTAACCTGTACCAGTGTGTAACCTGTATGAGTGGGTAACCTGTACCAGTGTGTAACCTGTATGAGTGGGTAACCTGTACCAGTGTGTAACCTGTATGAGTGGGTAACCTGTACCAGTGTGTAACCTGTATGAGTGGGTAACCTGTACCAGTGTGTAACCTGTATGAGTGGGTAACCTGTACCAGTGTGTAACCTGTATGAGTGGGTAACCTGTACCAGTGTGTAACCTGTATGAGTGGGTAACCTGTACCAGTGTGTAACCTGTATGAGTGGGTAACCTGTACCAGTGTGTAACCTGTATGAGTGGGTAACCTGTACCAGTGTGTAACCTGTATGAGTGGGTAACCTGTACCAGTGTGTAACCTGTATGAGTGGGTAACCTGTACCAGTGTGTAACCTGTATGAGTGGGTAACCTGTACCAGTGTGTAACCTGTATGAGTGGGTAACCTGTACCAGTGTGTAACCTGTATGAGTGGGTAACCTGTACCAGTGTGTAACCTGTATGAGTGGGTAACCTGTACCAGTGTGTAACCTGTATGAGTGGGTAACCTGTACCAGTGTGTAACCTGTATGAGTAGGTAACCTGTACCAGTGTGTAACCTGTATGAGTGGGTAACCTGTACCAGTGTGTAACCTGTATGAGTGGGTAACCTGTACGAGTGTGTAACCTGTATGAGTGGGTAACCTGTACGAGTGTGTAACCTGTATGAGTGGGTAACCTGTACGAGTGTGTAACCTGTATGAGTGGGTAACCTGTACCAGTGTGTAACCTGTATGAGTGGGTAACCTGTACCAGTGTGTAACCTGTATGAGTGGGTAACCTGTACCAGTGTGTAACCTGTATGAGTGGGTAACCTGTACCAGTGTGTAACCTGTATGAGTGGGTAACCTGTACCAGTGTGTAACCTGTATGAGTGGGTAACCTGTACCAGTGTGTAACCTGTATGAGTGGGTAACCTGTACCAGTGTGTAACCTGTACGAGTGTGTAACCTGTATGAGTGGGTAACCTGTACCAGTGTGTAACCTGTACGAGTGTGTAACCTGTATGAGTGGGTAACCTGTACCAGTGTGTAACCTGTACGAGTGTGTAACCTGTATGAGTGGGTAACCTGTACCAGTGTGTAACCTGTACGAGTGTGTAACCTGTATGAGTGGGTAACCTGTACCAGTGTGTAACCTGTATGAGTGGGTAACCTGTACCAGTGTGTAACCTGTACGAGTGTGTAACCTGTATGAGTGGGTAACCTGTACCAGTGTGTAACCTGTATGAGTGGGTAACCTGTACGAGTGGGTAACCTGAACGAGTGTGTAACCTGTACGAGTGTGTAACCTGTACGAGTGGGTAACCTGTACCAGTGTGTAACCTGTATGACTGGGTAACCTGTACCAGTGGGTAACCTGAACGAGTGGGTAACCTGTACCAGTGTGTAACCTGTATGAGTGGGAAACCTGTACCAGTGGGTAACCTGTACCAGTGGGTAACCTGTACCAGTGTGTAACCTGTACCAGTGTGTAACCTGTACGAGTGGGTAACCTGTACGAGTGGGTAACCTGAACGAGTGGGTAACCTGTATGAGTGGGTAACCTGTACCAGTGTGTAACTGTACCAGTGGGTAACCTGTACGAGTGGGTAACCTGTACCAGTGTGTAACCTGTACCAGTGTGTAACCTGTACGAGTGTGTAACCTGAACGAGTGTGTAACCTGTACCAGTGGGTAACCTGAACGAGTGTGTAACTTGTACCAGTGGGTAACCTGAACGAGTGTGTAACCTGTACCAGTGTGTAACCTGAACGAGTGTGTAACCTGTACCAGTGGGTAACCTGAACGAGTGTGTAACCTGTACCAGTGTGTAACCTGAACGAGTGTGTAACCTGTACCAGTGGGTAACCTGTACCAGTGTGTAACCTGTACGAGTGGGTAACCTGTACGAGTGGGTAACCTGTACCAGTGTGTAACCTGTACCAGTGGGTAACCTGTACCAGTGTGTAACCTGTACGAGTGGGTAACCTGTACGAGTGGGTAACCTGTACCAGTGGGTAACCTGTACCAGTGTGTAACCTGTACCAGTGGGTAACCTGTACCAGTGTGTAACCTGTATGAGTGGGTAACCTGTACGAGTGGGTAACCTGTACCAGTGGGTAACCTGTACCAGTGGGTAACCTGTACCAGTGTGTAACCTGTACCAGTGGGTAACCTGTACCAGTGGGTAACCTGTACCAGTGTGTAACCTGTACGAGTGGGTAACCTGTACCAGTGGGTAACCTGTACCAGTGGGTAACCTGTACGAGTGTGTAACCTGTACGAGTGGGTAACCTGTACCAGTGGGTAACCTGTATGAGTGGGTAACCTGTACCAGTGTGTAACCTGTACGAGTGGGTAACCTGTACCAGTGGGTAACCTGTACGAGTGTGTAACCTGTACGAGTGGGTAACCTGTACCAGTGGGTAACCTGTATGAGTGGGTAACCTGTACCAGTGGGTAACCTGAACGAGTGGGTAACCTGTACCAGTGGGTAACCTGTACCAGTGTCAGATGTGAAACGGGAATTCGTTTTTTGCATATCCCAACTCCCCCTGAGGAACCCTCAGAGAGTGGGGTCAGAGCCAGGGATCAGGCATTCTTGACGGAGACTCCGGAGCAATTAGGGTTATGAAAATATATTTTTATTTTAATTTTAACAAGGAAGACATATTGAGACCTAGGCCGCTTTTCCAAATGCTCCCTGTATAATACAATATAAATATACACATTATATATACAGTTGAAGTCAGAAGTTTACATACACTTAGGTTGGAGTCATTAAAATGAATTTTTCAACCACTCCACAAATTTCTTGTTAGCAAACTATAGTTTTGGCAAGTCGGTTAGGACATTTTAGGACTACTTTGTGTATGACACAAGTCATTTTTACAACAATTGTTTACAGACTATTTCCCTTATAATTCACTGTATCACAATTCCAATGGGTCAGAAGTTTAGATACACCAAGTTGACTGTGCCTTTAAACAGCTTGGAAAATTCTAGAAAAGAATGTCATGGCTTTAAAGCTTCTGATAGGCTAATTGACATCATTTGAGTCAATTGGAGGTGTACCTGTGGATGTATTTCAAGGCCTACCTTCAAACTCAGTGCCTCTTTGCTTGACATCATGGGAAAATCAAAATAAATCAAAAAAATTTGTAGATCTCCACAAGTCTGGTTCATACTTGGGAGCAATTTCCAAATGCCTGAAGGTACCACATTCATCTGTACAAACAATAGTACGCAAGTATAAACACCATGGGACCATGCAGCCTTCATACTGCTCAGGAAGGAGACGCGTTCTGTCTCCTAGAGATGAGAGTACTTTGATGCGGAAAGTTCAAATAAATCCCAGAACACCAGAAAAGGACCTTGTGACGATGCTGGAGGAAACAGGTACAAAGATATCTATATCCACAGTAAAACGAGTCCTATATCGACATAACCTGAAAGGTCGCTCAGCAAGGAAGAAGCCACTGCTCCAAAACCGCCATAAAAAAGCCAGACTACGGTTTGCAACTGCACATGGGGACAAAGATCGTACTTTTTGGAGAAATGTCCTCTGGTCTGATGAAACAAAAATAGAACTGTTTGGCAATAATGACCATCGTTACGTTTGGAGGAAAAAGAGGGAGGCTTTTAAGCAGAAGAACACCATCCCAACCGTGAAGCACGGGGGTGGCAACATCATGTTGTGAGGGTGCTTTGCTGCAAGAGGGACTGGTGCACTTCACAAAATAGATGGCATCATGAGGGGGAAAAAGAATGTGGATATATTGAAGCAACATCTCAAGACATCAGTCAGGAAGTTAAAGCTTGGTCACAAATGGGTCTTCCAAATGGACAATGACCCCAAGCATACTTCCAAAATTGTGGCAAAATGGCTTAAGGACAACAAAGTCAAGGTATTGGAGTGGCCATCACAAAGCCCTGACCTCAATCCTATAGAAAATGTGTGGGCAGAACTGAAAAAGCGTGTGCGAGCAAGGAGGCCTAGAAACCTGACTCAGTTACACCAGCTCTGTCAGGAGGAATGGACCAAAATTCACCCAACTTATTGTGGGAAGCTTGTGGAAGGCTACCTGAAATATTTGACTCACGTTAAGCAATTGAAAGGCAATGCTACCAAATACTAATTGAGTGTATGTAAATGTCTGAAAGAAAGAAATAAAAGCTGAAATAAATTATTCTCTCTACTATTATTCTGACATTTCAATTCTTAAAATAATGTGGTGATCCTAACTGACCTAAGACAGGAAATTTGTTACTAGGATTAAATGTCAGGAATTGTGAAAAACTGAGTTGAAATGTATTTGGTTGGCCAGATCGTCATGATGAGCGGACCAAGGCGAAGCATGAGTATAGTTCCACATATTTTTAATCTCTGTGAAACAAACAAAACAATAAAGAACCAATGAAACGTGAATTCATGATGTGCACACAGGCAACTAAACACAAACAATATCCCACCAAACACAGGTGGGGAAATGGCTACCTAAATATTATCCCCAATCAGAGGCAACGACAAACAGCTGCCTCTAATTGGGCACCATATATATTTCTCCAATAAAAATTTGCAAAGCTGTACATTTACCAAAGATTCAAGAATCTTAGCTACACAAGGAAGTCTAGAAAGGAGAGGAGAGGAATACTTCCTGATGATAATGTTACATAAGAAATGTGGGTTATTGAGCCAACAATGATGGGCGCTGCACACTGAAGTAGTCCAATTGGTCGGCCCCTGTGGATTTTCTTGTTGTCTATTGCTAGCAAAGCATCCAGGACCTATTTTTCTGTAAATAGCCTTTTAAAAAATGCGTTGACTATCATTTCTCTTATTATTCATCAAGTTTCCCCTATCAGCATCCATCCCAATATCATTGTGAATAGGCTAAGAAGTTCTTTCAACGAGATAGCCTGTTGAAATAAAAAGGGTGATTAAATGCAATGATGGTATTTTTCTTTCCAAAATGAGGCCAGTGTCTTGTTTAATTTGATGTGGCAGAGAAGAGGAAGTAGAATCCTTCCGTGATTTGACAGTTTTCCAGAATTTAGCGGGTTCCCATTACAATTCGAAAGAGCGATAACATAATAATCAGATTTAGCCTTTTTGATTTTTTTTACATTCCTCAGTTGCTTAAAAGCTTGCCAGTCCAGGCTAAGCCTGTGTTCCTGGCTTTGGCCCAAGCATCATCTCTTCTAGAATTCCCGATAAACCCTTCATTTTTTTTTTACGGGAGAATGATTATCCACAATAGTATTAAAGACATCTACAAAGAGGCTCAAAGCTAAATCAGGTTCAGCAGAAATACAACCAAAGTCACTAAAATAAAGACCATGTAAAAAAGCCTGTTGACTGAAGTTTTTAATGTTCCTCTTTGTGATGACACGAAGCTTAGATTTGTTCTCACATCTCTAACACAAACAACTGGGCAATGGTCACTAATGTCTTGGGCAAATACGCCAGTTGAAACCTATATCTCTGGTGTATTCGTTAACATAAGATCAATCAGAGTTAACTTCGAAGGCTCTTTAGGGTTGGGCCGTGTAGGCTTAGTCACCAGCTGGGTTAGGTTTAGATCATTACACATGTCTTTTAGATTGTCTGAAGCCTACATTTCCAAATCATAATTTAGGTCACCCAGGATAATAACTTCTGATTTGGTAAAAGACACCAACTCGTCGAGTGCACAAAGTTTAGCCGGGGGAGAACTATAGACCCTTATAATATCTATGGATACATTTTTCCCCAGACAAAGGCTTAAAGATAGTAGTAAAACCATTTTATTTTGAAAAGAGACAGAAAAATAATTCTGTATAGAAATTGCCACTCCACCACCTCTACCCTGTCTGTCAGAGCTGAACAGATTTTGACCCTCCAGAATGTCCCCAGAGATCACAGTTTCAGTCAATTCCAGCATAGCCCAGATCTTGATGTAATCCAGTTAAGGAAGTAAGCTCCTAATGTTCAGATGCAGCAACCCAAATCCTTTATGATTTTTTAAGTCACATGGAAACTCCAACTCAAACAAGCTACGTTCAATAGACGGTTGCAGGGCCTTCTGAAGGTTGATATTTATATAGTTGGTATGGCTAAAAGATCGCATAGAACTGCACCATTTGGTCTTTCCCTATTAGTAATAGAAGGAGTAGAAATGTGAATGACTTTTCCACCGTTAGCATCATTGGGCCTGAGGCCGCAGCCAATGTCAATAGGAACTCTCCGAGTAACCAATGATGGGATGTTATAAACTGACTTCCATACATGGGCATTGGTTGCTATTGAGCAACATCCCAAGCCCTCTACGTGATTTAAAAACCGAGGGGGTATTCAAGTTTATGGAATTTACATTGGAACTAAAAGCACTGGGTGAGCAGCCCACAGTGGGCTTTTCTTTTGAGCTTTACAACAGCAGATCTTAAAGAGGAGTTCAAAAGAATGGGAACAAGATTACAAGATTACAAGTACTTTGCTCAAGGGCAGATCGACAGCTTTTTCACCTTGTCGGTACCTCCTCTAGCTAAGCTCCAATTGAATAACGAAAGAGAGATAGATCCAATCACCAGGTCTGATGGGGAAAGGGGCCCGGTCTGGAACAATCCACTTGTCTGGTTGAAGAAGACGTCTTGCCGGGTCCGGATTCTAATGGAATCTGTGCAGGTGTGAATCTCCGCCACACATTAACACCTGAGGTGTCTCCTGCCGACTGACCCTGAACCCTAACACCCGAGGTGTCGCCTGCCGGCTGACACTTAACCCTAACACCTGAGGTGTCGCCTGCCGACTGACCTTTGACTCTTGGGTCCCTCAGCCCGGACTGACTCTCTAAAAAGCAATCTCGGGAAAGGTGTGAAATCACTCCGAGAGGAAAGGGAAAGAGAGAGCATGTCGATGAAGAGAGATAGGGGATAGGGAAATATAAAAACGGAAGATCTATACTGAGATAGAAAAAGGAAGGACATTGAGAGAGAAAGAGAGAAAGCAGAGAGCACCTACAATGTGAGAATTCTCCAATTCCAGCATTCTGTCATCACAATGTTAATTTGTAGACAGCATGGGGATTTTGAATGGGGCATTGACTTGAATGATACACTGCTTAGATACACTGCTTAGGTGAGCAAATGTGATTCACTCTCAATGATCTGTGAGTGTGTATGTATGTGTGTATGTGTGTATGTGTGTATGTGTGTATGTGAGTGTGTCTGTATGTGTGTATGTGTGTGTGTTTAACTGTACTTGTGGGGGACAGAAGCCCCCACAAGAATAGTAAATAAACAAAGAATTTGACCAACTGGGGACATTTTGTTAGTTCCCACAAGGTCAAATGCTATTTCTAGGGGGTTTAGGGTTAAGGTTAGAATTAGTGTTAGGGTTAGAATTAGGTTTAGGAACTAGGGTTAGGTTTAGGGTTAGGGAAAATAGGTTTTTGAATGGGAGTGAATAGAAGACTGTGTGTGTGTGTGTGTGTGTGTGTGTGTGTGTGTGTGTGTGTGTGTGTGTGTGTGTGTGTGTGTGTGTGTGTGTGTGTGTGTGTGTGTGAGCGCATCAATGCACGTAAATGTGAATTCTTGTGAGTGTATGCTGCCAATGTGCAGTGGCACATAAAGGAGGCTAATGTCACCCTTTCAGTGTTGCTAACCGGATGGCTGTAAGCGCTTTGTGCTCCCGGTCCATTAGTCTTCTAAAAGCTGCCATGTTCTCCCTCTGTGGGTGGGTAAACTGCACATTTCATAATAAACAGGCCACTTCACTTCAAAGGGTCCTTTTGTGGACCCTGAAACTATAGCCAAACTCTTTCTCTTTAAAACAATATTTACCACCTGAGCCTATTCGGATGACTGTTCAGATTATGTTGTTCCATTCATCACCACTGGCTGAGTTTCCTGCCATTTACAAATGAAGTGTGTGTGCGTGTGTGCATGTGTGCGTCTGTAAGTACATGGAGTAGCCAGACAGGGAGTTCCGGGCTGGGGTGGGGGGGGCATGCCCCCAGGGATAATTTTTTTGAAATATGAGCTCTATTGGAAAACTGAAAATGTATGAATTTAGTATATTAGTTGTTTTGGATATCGTAGAGGCCTTTTTTAAAAAAAAACATAAAACCTGTCTTCTCTTGAGAATAAAGTCATATTTAAAGTTTTACTGCAAGGTATGAGTTTCCACAATGATGTTTGTTCTTCAAATTATGTATTTTATTGGGTCTGGGGTTTTGGACACTTAGGGTAAGGAAACCAATGTGACATTTTGTAATTTGGGTGAACTATCCCTTTAACAATTTGTCAATCGATCACTGTGGGTGGGATTGTCAAGGGAGGGGGCAGGATGTTTGTGAGTCACAGAGTAGGTAGGGTTTCAGATATGTCAAACAATCACTGTGGGTGGAACTTTGAGGGAAGGTGGTAGATTAGTGATCTCGTCAGAAAAACAAAAAACATACTCTTTCAATTTAATTTATTGTGGCAAAAACTGTTTTTTTTCTGTCAAGTAAACACAGATTTGCTGTTGAGAAACAATGTAGAATTGTAGGAAAAAGGCTTTAAAAATAGACCTACAGGTATGATTGAAGAATGTAGCAGGTGTTTAACATGGGTTTTGCTATACAGAAAGCAGCATTTGACGACTCCATTGTCAACACTTTAATCAAATCAGTAGGCCTATATCAATAGGTCTCATGACATTAGCTTTTATAACCTTCAATCTGTTTTCATGTGTTATATTTTGGACCAGAATGAGGCTCTCTCTCCACTACCTATTGTTCCAGCAGTGAGGATTCAACATCTTCATCGAATGTTTTCATAATTCATCTGCAGATAATTGACAAAAAGCAATAGTAGCCTACCAGTATGCAAATTAAGGCGCCAAATGAACGGGTCTCTCACAGATGCGATTCGGTTCACCTAAACGGTAGGTTCAAAAAGATCAGTTTGCTTGGGAACAACCTATCACTAGACTCCACTTAGGTTAAAAAAGAGCCGTTTGTTTGTGAATCAACCCATCATTAGACTCCACTTAGGTTAAAAAGGGCCGTTTGTTTGTGAATCAACCCATCACTAGGCTCCAATTAGGTTAAAAAAGAGCCGTTTGTTTGCGAATCAACCCATCACTAGGCTCCAATTAGGTTCAAAAGAGCTGTTTGTTTGTGAATCAACCCATCACTAGGCTCCACTTAGGTTCAAAAGAGCTGTTTGTTTGTGAATCAACCCATCACTAGGCTCTAATTAGGTTCAAAAAGAGCCGTTTGTTTGCGAATAAACCCATCACTAGGCTCCAACTAGGTTAAAAAGAGCTGTTTGTTTGTGAATCAACCCATCACTAGGCTCCACTTAGGTTCAAAAGAGCTGTTTGTTTGCGAATCAACCCATCACTAGGCTCCACCAGCAGTCACTACATTGGCTTCAAATCCTAGGAGAATACAAACAAGATCTTTGGTTAACTTGTAGAAATGCGATACCATGATCAAATAAATATGTTGTATGATGTATGCAACAGCAAAGGGATATATAGGTGATTGACTTTATTCAGTCAGTTCGACACCAGAAAGAGGGAGACAATAGTGCCAAGTCAACACTTGCTGTTCACAGTAAATAGCCTATGTAGAGACTCCATGGTAGGCCTGTGAAACACACACACAAAATAAAATAAATGAATGTGCCACAAAACAATAATTAAGTGGATTTCAACTCCTCGTTACCACTTACATGACATGGTACGTGTCAAATTCACTCACAGGATACGATGAAGAAGCGTCATGCTCTCCCTCCTCCATGAAAATAAATGAGACTGCAGGCAACCAAAGCGCACAAAAATAACACAGGTTCCCGAGATGCGGCACAGACAGCAGACTGACAAACCAGCAACTTCCCCGTCATGGCTGGCTTTGTGACTGACAGGCATCTGTCCCATCAACAGATCTCTAGAAGATGCATATTGTTTATTCTAGCGGGAGAAGGCCATGCAGAATTTTCTGTCTAGTGAATTTAAACTTTTAAATGAAAAGAAGACGAGTTAATGAATTAAGTGGAAAAAGTAGCCGGCTGACAATGAGTTTCTTATAGGCTATTATCACAGATGGCCGGTGCTTATTGGAAACACTGGGTGTGTGTTATGTAATGTGATTTGGTCCAAAATCACTTAAATAATTTACAAACATCCTGTCAGTGGAGATGAGCCTGGATATAAATCGAAATAAAAAGTTCATATTAAATAATGATGAGACAATAAATATTTGTTTATGTCTTAGAATTGGATGATCCCGTTTCATCGTGTTCACAAAAAGCATCCTATCATTATCATATTATCTGTCATGCTTATCATAGTAGGGTATGAAGCAGGTGGTGTTTAGTAATGCATTTGGATGACACATTTCCCACACATTTCCTGAACCCAAAAGTTGGCATAACAACTCCATTCAGAATGTGTAGGTAAATGCATACATCCAAGAGATACAGTCAACACCAAGACCCAATGTGTCAGCTATAACATCCAATTCACCGAAAACCCCCACAATTCCTTCCATTTTTATGCCGTGGCCCGGAGACTGTTAAATAGAAATAAACAGGGGATTCAAGAAAGCTGGCGTTTCTATAGAAACGAAGAGCGGGCCACGGCAGTAAGATAAAGGTCAAGTAATGGCATCCGACGCTTGGATATGATGAGGTGACATTACGAGGCTATAAACAAAATCAAAAAGGAGAAACAGAAGAAGTTGCAAGAAGCCCCGAAATGTAAGCGGCATCGGGGTTTGTGGCAGAGGCAAAAAGGTTGCACAAAAGCCCTGCGCTGGCACCTTGTTCTGTCAATCTGGTGGGGCCTGATAAGCCAGAGCATTCACAGGCTCATTCACAGGCTTATCTGGGGCTTCAATTCTGGTAAGCCACCTGGATCAGTGTCAAGGCCAGTGCAGATAGTGTGCGACCATTCCTCCCCCAGAGACCCACCATAAGGCTGGGATTCCTCCCCCAGAGACCCACCGCAAGGCTGGGATTCCTCCCCCAGAGACCCACCGCAAGGCTGGGATTCCTCCCCCAGAGACCCACCACAAGGCTGAGATTCCTCCCCCAGACCCACCACAAGGCTGTGATTCCTCCCCCAGAGACCCACCACAAGGCTGGGATTCCTCCCCCAGAGACCCACCACAAGGCTGAGATTCCTCCCCCAGAGACCCACCACAAGGCCGGAGATTCCTCCCCCAGAGACCCACCACAAGGCTGGGATTCCTCCCCCAGAGACCCACCACAAGGCTGAGATTCATCCCCCAGAGACCCACCACAAGGCTGGGATTCCTCCCCCAGAGACCCACCACAAGGCTGGGATTCCTCCCCCAGAGACCGACCACAAGGCCAGGACCTGCTTGGTAAAAAAAGTGCACTGATCTTACGGCTATTTATTTTCCTGTTCTCTGGGCAGCCAATAAGTAAACGGATATTGGATGGATTTAGATGGCCAGGACGCTGGTAGCAGAGATAGAGGGAGACAATAGCGCCAAGTATGAAATAAGTATGAAAATGTATGTTCTCAATAATTGTAAGTCACTCTGGATAAGATCGTCTGCTAAATGACTAAAATGTAAATGTAAATAACGACCAGGCAAATGCTTCATAAGCACTGTATAAACACATTGTATCGTACAGCACAGAAACAAGTAGAAGAAAATTCTACTATCCACACACCAATCTTCCCAGTATCCCTTGTGAGACCTAGTGTGAAAGAACAACCCCTCACTTCTTTTGACTGAAGTCTGTGAGAGAGAGACTCAAAGGAGGCCCTCGGTGAACTAATGTTGGGCTCTTTGAAAGACCTGGGTTGTATCCAAAATGGCACCCTTATTTCCTACAAAACAGCAGGCCCGGGTCAAAAGAAGTGCACGAAACAGGGAAAAGGCTGCCATTTAGGACGTAGACCTGGCTGGTCTCAGTGGAGGTAGAGGAGGGAGGTTTTGTTGGTTGAGAATAGAGCTTTGTCTCTGTGTTTGGGGCTGCTGTGTCCTGGTGGAGTGTCTTCCTTTGTCTGCCTTTGATTGCTCTTATGAATTATGGATATTGCCTTTCTCACACAATGAGTGTGTGTGTGTGTGTGTTTGTGTGTGTGTGTGTGGAGCCGTGCCAGGGACTGTAGGGCGCAGTGACAGTGATCGACTCCTGCTATAGTCTGCTTTACCCTTCTTTAACACACACACACACACACACACACACACACACACACACACACACACACACACACACACACACACACACACACACACACACACACACACACACACACACACACACACACACACACACACACACACACACACACACACACACACAGTGACTGATACCTATAGCTCTACTCTTCTCCCATCCTTTGCTTAAGCAAGAACCAGAGGTCGAGATGAGTACACACACACACACACTTCCCTTCTCTCCGCTTCCCTGTCTCTCCAACGACAACCACAGGTTTCATCCTGCCGCCTCCCATGTGAAAGTTAACACCGTTACGTAACACTCTTCACACGTTAAATTGGCAACTGTGCGCCGCGTGAATAAAACACATCTCTATTTCACTGTTTTTCATTTGAGAATTCTACCCACCTCCACCCCAACACAAGTCAGAGGTAAACATTCACTGACTATCTAAAAAGCAGCTCTTTCCAAGTACAACTATTCTAAATACTCTAGATCAGCCATAATGGTTGCATCATAGCCATCTCCTAGTCGGAGAGTATGGGTCCAGGGGAAGAGTTCTGTTCCATAGTGGAGTGGAGTGGCGTGTCGGCGTAACCTTTAACACTCTGATTCAAGGCGGAATTCCTGGGAAAAGGAAGATGCATATGGACAAATGGGGAAGAGTGGGTGCTTGTAATATGTACCGTCTCATATCTGCCAGAACGTGGCCTAATCATAACTCATAGTGACAGGCTACATCCTGCAGGGTAACTCTTATTGACAGGCTACATCCAGCAGGGTAACTCTTAGTGACAGGCTACATCCAGCAGGGTAACTCTTAGTGACAGACTACATCCTGCAGGGTAACTCTTAGTGACAGGCTACATCCTGCAGGGTAACTCTTAGTGACAGGCTACATCCTGCAGGGTAACTCTTAGTGACAGGCTACATCCAGCAGGGTAACTCTTAATGACAGGCTACATCCAGCAGGGTAACTCTTAGTGACAGGCTACATCCAGCAGGGTAACTCTTAGTGACAGGCTACATCCAGCAGGGTAACTCTTAGTGACAGACTACATCCTGCAGGGTAACTCTTAGTGACAGGCTACATCCAGCAGGGAATCGATCCCAGCACTCCACATTCTCCTTCCTTCACCTTAGTTGCATCCCAAGGAGAGGGGGAGGAGAAAAGATAGAAAGAAAGAAATAAAGAAAAGGAGAGAGAGATGAACGACAGAGAGAGAGAGAAAGATGAGAGAGAGGGAGAACGAGAGAGAGCGAAAGAGAGACAGAGTGAGTGAGTGAGAAGGACAGAGAGTTGAGGGAGAAAGAGAGTGAGAAGGAAAGAGAGATGAGAGAGAGATGAAAGAGATGAGGGAGAAAGAGAGAGAGATAGTGAGAAGGAGAAGGAGAAATAGAGGTTAAAATACATGGGGAGATGAGAAGGGAGAGAGAGAGAGAAGATGAAAAGGAGATATCCAAGGGTGTGCAATGTTAATAAGTCATAGATGAAGAGGAGATGTCTGAGGGTGTGCAATGTTAATAAGTCATAGATGAAGAAGAGATGTCTGAGGAGGTGCAATGCTAAGACAGAGATGAAGAGAATATGTCTGAGGGGGTGAAATGCTAAGACAGAGATGAAGAGGAGATATCTGAGGGGGTGCAATGTTAATAAGTCATAGATGAAGAAGAGATGTCTGAGGAGGTGCAATGCTAAGACAGAGATGAAGAGAAGATGTCTGAGGGGGTGAAATGCTAAGACAGAGATGAAGAGAATATGTCTGAGGGGGTGAAATGCTAAGACAGAGATGAAGAGGAGATGTCTGAGGGGGTGAAATGTTAAGTCATAGATGAAGAGGAGATGTCTGAGGGGGTGAAATGTTAAGTCATAGATGAAGAGGAGATGTCTGAGGGGGTGAAATGTTAAGTCATAGATGAAGTGGAGATGTCCGAGGGGGTGTAATGTTAAGTCATAGATGAAAAGAACCAGAGATGGGGAAAAGAGAGAGAGAGAGAGTGAGGAAGAGGGGTTATGCGATGAAGATGATAGAGGTATCTAAAGATAGAGCACAGGAGGTTGGTGGCACCTTAATTGGGGAGGACGGGCTCGTGGAAATGGCAGGAGCGGAATAGGTGGAACGGTATCAAACACATCAAACACATGGTTTCCATGGTTTCCACGTGTTTGATGCCATTCCATTCGCTCCATTCCAGCCATTATTATGAGCCGTCCTCTCCTCAGCAGCCTCCACTGATACAGAAAGAGAGCAAAAGAGTGTATCCATTCATTTTCAGACTCCTCTTACAGCTCTTATCAGCTAGCACTGTGTACTTCACAGGCAGCCACCTCACAGAGTACTGTCAACCTTAGTTAAAACTAAACTCACATTGGATACAGGATAACATAGATACTCCACACCAAACACAGTGACAATGTGTGAGATAGAGTTAAAATGAATGGGTAATGGACATAATATCTATATAGTGAATGTGAAATTCTCGGAATATCGTATAAAACATCACATAAAACAAATGTATCATGAGCAAATGATCGCCCAATGGCAGCTCTACAGCCCAGGAGGCCAGGCATGATTTCTATAGCGATAATAAAAAGGTCTGATCAACACATGTCCCCAGCAAGCCCTCTCTTTTACCCGGTTCCCATTGGAACATTAGAGAAAAAAAGGACAAAATGGAAAAAAGACACAAGATATGGCACTGCATTTGACATGTTTCTTCCATGTGTAAATGGCGTTGTGCTGGTGATCTATTGCTTTGTAATGTCATAGCTTATCTCCTCAGGCTCACTGCTCATCGCTCTGTACCAGGTCAGTCGAGTGTATGAGAAAAACAACACTCTTAAATTAGCTTTAGTAAATAAGCTCTGACATCTAGCACTGCACTGGCAAGAAACTGCCAATCTCTGGCTTTCACCGTTGTTTAGCCTCCCAGCCAATGACAAAGGGACCCGTCTGGTGTCTGTCACAAAATGAACTTCAACAAAAGAAGTAGTTCACTTCCTTATCCTCTTGCCAATATCTACAGTGAACATTTTGGTTGTGTTTTGGAATCATTTGCGTATCGTTGACTCTCGGCTTAATCAATGGACTCATGTAGACTAGTGATGGGTCATTTGTGAACTAAAATATTTTTGAAAGGCTCTTTTTAGTGAACGTCGGGAACCGAATCGCATCTGTGAAAGAGCCGTTCATTTGACTCCCTGATTTGCATACTGTTACTATGGATTTTGAGCCCCAGGCTTTGATGATTTATATAAGTTCTAAAACGTTATCTGAAGATGGTAATTCCTCACTGCAGGAACAATAGATAATGAGATACTTTTTCAGGTCCACACACTTTTTTGCAGTGCATTCATTTCTTCATTGTTATTGCAGGCCATAAAAAAAATGCATTTGAACTCGTCACAATCTGAAATAATGGCAGGAGACTTTTTAGGCTTTACATTAGAGATTTGCATATTTTCATGGTTTTAGATGCATTTTTAAGTGCTACTGAATGTGTGACATTTGGGAGCCAAAATGTATTGTTGGAAGGTGAACCTTCACCTCAGTCTGAGGTCATGAGTGCTCTGGAGAAGGTTTTCATCAAGGATCTCTCTGTACTTTGCTCTGTTCGTCTTCCCCTCGATCCTGACTAGTCTCCCTGTCACTGAAAAACATCCCCACAGCATGATGCTGCCACCAGCATGCTTGACCGTAGGGATGATGCCAGGTTTCCTCCAGACGTGACGCTTGGCATTCAGGCCAAAGAATTCAATCTTGGTTTCATCAGACCAAAGAATCTTGTTTCTCAAAGTCTGAGAGTCCTTTATGTGCCCTTTGGCAAACTCCAAGTGGGCTGTCATGTGCCTCTTACTGAGGAGCGGCTTCCGTCTGGCCACTCTACCATAAAGGCCTGATTGGTGGAGTGCTGCAGAGACGGTTGTCCTTCTGGAAGGTTCTCCAATCTCCACAGAGGAACTCTGGAGCTCTGTCAGAGTGACCATCAGATTCTTGGTCACCTCCCTGACCAAGGCCCTTCTCCCCTGATTGCTCAGTTTGACCGGGAGACCAGCTCTAGAAAGAGTCTTGGAGTTCCATACTTCTCCCATTTAAGAATGATGGAGGCCACTCTGCCATTGGGGACCTTCAATGCTTCAGAAATTTGTTGGTACCCTTCCCCAGATCTGTGCCTCGACACAATGCTGTCTCGGATCTCTACGGACAATTTATTCGACCTCGTGGCTTGGATTTTGCTCTGACATGCACGGTCAACTGTGGGACCTTATATAGACAGGTGTGTGCCTTTCCAAATCATGTCCAATCAATTGAATTTACCATAGGTGGACTCTAATCAAGTTGTAGAAACATCTCAAGGATGATCAATGGAAACAGGATGCACCTGAGCTCAATTTTGAGTCTCATAGCAAAGGGTCTGAAAACTTGTGTAAATAAGATATTTCAGTTTTGGGTTTTCAATAAATTAGCAAACATTTCTAAAAACCTGTTTTCGCTTTGTCATTATGGAATATTGTGTGTAGATTGATGATAAAAATGTTTAATTTAATCCATTTTAGAACAAGACTGTAACGTAACAAAATGTGGAAAAAGGGAATGGGTTCGAATACATTCCGAAGGTACTGTAGGTAGAGAACATTGAACAGAACAAGGCTAACGTCAATAACTACATTTTGACAAAGATGCAGATATAACTTTATAGTCCCAAGCTCTCCATTTGGTACAATTACAGTAGTCTACAGAAGACTACAGTAGCCTACAGAAATCTACAGTACCTTACAGAAGACTACATACATCTACAGTAGCCTACAGCGGCCTACAGAAGTCTACAGTAGCCTACAGAATCCTACAGTGTTGCCTACAGTAGCAGAGAGCAGACTACGTAAATCTACAGTAGTCTACAGTAGCCTTCAGTAGACTGCAGTAGCCTACAGAAATCTCCAGTAGCCTATAGTAGCCTACAGAAGCAAACAGAAGCCTACAGAAATCTACAGTAACCTACAGTAGGCTACAGAAGGCTACAGAAACCTACAGTAGCTTACATAAATCTACAGCAGCCTACAGAAGACTGCATACATCAACAGTAGCCTACAGTAGCATACAGAAGTCTACAGAAATCTACAGTAGACTACAGTAGTCTGCAGTAGCCTACATAAATCTACAGTATTCTACAGTAGCCTACAGAAGCCTACAGAAATCTTTAGTAGCCTACAGTAGCCAACAGAAATCAACAGTAGTCTACAGTAGACTACAGAAATCTACAGTAGCTTACAGTAGCCTACATTAGCATACAGTAGTCTACATAAATCTACAGTTGCCTACAGTAGCCTACAGAAATCTACAGTAGCATACAGTAGCCTACAAAACTCTACAGTAGCCTACAGTAGCATACAGCAGCATACAGAAGCCTACATAAATCTACAGTAGCCTACAGAAATCTACAGTAGCATACAGTAGCCTACAGAAATATACAGTAGCCTACAGTAGCATACAGCAGCATACAAAAGTCTACAGAAATCTACAGTAGCCTACAGAAATCTACAGTAGCATACAGTAGCATCCAGTAGACTACAGAAATCTACAGAAGCCTACAGTAGCATACAGTAGCTTACAGAAGACTACAGGAATCTACAGTAGCATACAGTAGCCTACATAAATCTACAGTATTCTACAGTAGCCTACAGAAGCCTACAGAAATCTTTAGTAGCCTACAGTAGCCAACAGAAATCAACAGTAGTCTACAGTAGACTACAGAAATCTACAGTAGCTTACAGTAGCCTACATTAGCATACAGTAGCCTACATAAATCTACAGTTGCCTACAGTAGCCTACAGAAATCTACAGTAGCATACAGTAGCCTACAAAACTCTACAGTAGCCTACAGTAGCATACAGCAGCATACAGAAGCCTACATATATCTACAGTAGCCTACAGAAATCTACAGCAGCATACAAAAGTCTACAGAAATCTACAGTAGCCTACAGAAATCTACAGTAGCATACAGTAGCATCCAGTAGACTACAGAAATCTACAGAAGCCTACAGTAGCATACAGTGGCTTACAGAAGACTACAGGAATCTACAGTAGCATACAGTAGCCTACAGAAATCTACAGTAGCCTACAGTAGCATACAGTAGCTTACAGAAGACTACAGGAATCTACAGTAGAATACAATAGCCTTCAGAAATCTACAGTAGCCTACAGTAGCATACAGTAGCCTACAGTAGCATACAGTAGCTTACAGGAATCTACAGTAGAATACAGTAGCCTTCAGAAATCTACAGTAGCCTACAGTAGAATACAGTAGCCTTCAGAAATCTACAGTAGCCTACAGTAGCATACAGAAACCTAGTAGGTTGTGGTAGATTTAAATTGTTTATTGGTGTTAGTCTAAAAACTTACTAGAATTCTTTTTTGCTAAAATATGCACATGTAAATGTCTATGTCTATGTGTGTGTGTGTGTGTGTGTGTGTGTGTGTGTGTGTGTCCAGCCAGATAGTGTCCCAAGGTGACCATTGTTTCTAACAGGTCAGATGAATCCCTTGTACAATCAAACAGTATTTTAAACCCCGCTCTTATTACCAACATTTAACCTGAAACATTATTAGACTAAGTCCCAAATCACACCATATTCTCTAATAAGTGCACTTTTTTTGACCAAGGCCCAACAATTTGTCGGTTACGCAACTGCTTTGCAACTAATTCCAACTATCACATATGAAGATGAATTGGAGGAAACTTGCATTACATTACCAGTTGTATAGTATAGTATAGTACAGCACAGTATAGCATAGTATAGTATAGTATAGTACAGCACAGTACAGCATAGTATAGTATGGCCTCCAACTGCTCTTAAACGCTAGTAAAACCAAATGCATGCTTTTCAACCGTTCGCTGCCTGCACCCGCACGCCTGACCAGCATCACCACCCTGGATGGTTCCGACCTTGAATATGTGGACATCTATAAGTACCTAGGTGTCTGGCTAGACTGTAAACTCTCCTTCCAGACTCATATCAAACATCTCCAATCGAAAATCAAATCAAGAGTCGGCTTTCTATTCCGCAACAAAGCCTCCTTCACTCACGCCGCCAAACTTACCCTAGTAAAACTGACTATCCTACCGATCCTCGACTTCGGCGATGTCATCTACAAAATTGCTTCCAACACTCTACTCAGCAAACTGGATGCAGTTTATCACAGTGCCATCCGTTTTGTCACTAAAGCACCTTATACCACCCACCACTGCAACTTGTATGCTCTAGTCGGCTGGCCCTCGCTACATATTCGTCGCCAGACCCACTGGCTCCAGATCATCTACAAGTCTATGCTAGGTAAAGCTCTGCCGTATCTCAGTTCACTGGTCACGATGGCAACACCCATCCGTAGCACGCGCTCCAGCAGGTGTATCTCACTGATCATCCCTAAAGCCAACACCTCATTTGGCCGCCTTTCGTTCCAGTACTCTGCTGCCTGTGACTGGAATGAATTGCAAAAATCGCTGAAGTTGGAGACTTTTATCTCCCTCACCAACTTCAAACATCTGCTATCTGAGCAGCTAACCGATCGCTGCAGCTGTACATAGTCTATCGGTAAATAGCCCACCCATTTTTACCTACCTCATCCCCATACTGTTTTTATTTATTTACTTTTCTGCTCTTTTGCACACCAATATCTCTACCTGTACATGACCATTGATCATTTATCACTCCAGTGTTAATCTGCAAAATTGTAATCATTCGCCTACCTCCTCATGCCTTTTGCACACAATGTATATAGACTTTTTTTTTTTTCTACTGTGTTATTGACTTGTTAATTGTTTACCCCATGTGTAACTCTGTGTTGTCTGCTCACACTGCTATGCTTTATCTTGGCCAGGTCACAGTTGCAAATGAGAACATGTTCTCAACTAGCCTACCTGGTTAAATAAAGGTGAAATAAAATAAAAAATAAAATAGTATAGTATAGTATAGCACAGTACAGCATAGTATAGTATAGTATAGTATAGTACAGCACAGCATAGTATAGTATAGTACAGCACAGTACAGCATAGTATAGTATAGTCTAGTACAGCACAGTACAGCATAGTATAGTATAGTATAGTACAGCACAGCACAGTATAGTATAGTATAGTACAGCATAGTATAGTATAGTACAGCACAGTATAGCATAGTATAGTACAGCACAGCATAGTACAGTACAGCATAGTATAGTACAGTATAGTATAGCACAGTACAGTAGAACATAGTATAGTATAGTACAGCACAGTACAGCATAGTATAGTATAGTATAGTACAGCACAGTACAGCATAGTATAGTATAGTACAGCACAGTACAGCATAGTATAGTATAGTATAGTACAGCACAGCACAGTACAGCATAGTATAGTATAGTACAGCACAGCATAGTACAGTACAGCATAGTATAGTATGGTAGTATAGTATAGTATAGTACAGTACAGCATAGTATAGTATGGTAGTATAGTATAGTACAGTACATCATAGTATAGTATGGTAGTATAGTATAGTATAGTACAGTACAGTACAGCATAGTATAGTATGGTAGTATAGTATAGTATAGTATAGTACAGCACAGCATAGTACAGTACAGCATAGTATAGTATGGTAGTATAGTATAGTACAGTACAGCATAGTATAGTATGGTAGTATAGTATAGTATAGTATAGTACAGTACAGCATAGTATAGTATGGTAGTATAGTATAGTATAGTACAGCACAGCATAGTACAGTACAGCATAGTATAGTATGGTAGTATAGTATAGTATAGTACAGCACAGTACAGCATAGTATAGTATAGTACAGCACAGCATAGTACAGTACAGCATAGTATAGTATGGTAGTATAGTATAGTATAGTACAGTACAGCATAGTATAGTATAGTACAGCACAGCATAGTACAGTACAGCATAGTATAGTATGGTAGTATAGTATAGTACAGTACAGCATAGTACAGTACAGCATAGTATGGTAGTATAGTATAGTACAGTACAGCATAGTATGGTAGTATAGTATAGTATAGTACAGCACAGCATAGTACAGTACAGCATAGTATAGTATGGTAGTATAGTATAGTATAGTACAGTACAGCATAGTATAGTATGGTAGTATAGTATAGTATAGTATAGTATAGTATAGTATAGTACAGCACAGCACAGCACAGCATAGTATGGTAGTATAGTATAGTATAGTACGGTACAGCATAGTATGGTAGTATAGTATAGTATAGTACAGTACAGCATAGTATAGTATGGTAGTATAGTATAGTATAGTACAGTACACCAATGCACTACATGGGTCAAAATTAAGCTTAAAGCAAAACACATGTCCAGTATATAATGTGTTTATAAAATATATTTATTGTGTATTTTACCGCGTCAAACTCTGTTTTCCTTGCTTCAGGCGGAGGCGTAGGCATTGCATGATTGGCTGAAGGTCTGCTCGCCTTTTTCGATAACAGAACTGGGCAAACCCTTCCATATGTGGCAGACATTAAATAACATAAATGGACAGAATGCATGGCTGAATCACATAGCATGAAGCTACTGTCTCGTTCTGTCTCTGTGCCCAGTAGGTCAGCCGAGCGATAGACTTTCCTTTTCCTCTGAACAGCTGCTAGTCAAGTATCGCCCAAGTGCGGTTGGATTTCCCTGACTAGGCTCTCTCTCTGTGTTGCTTTCCAGATGTCCGTAGAGGCAAGTACTGTATAGCCTCACTCAGCCTGACAGGTTGATATTTACACCAATTTACAAATGAGAAAGATGTGAAGTTGTGGTAGTTATTTGGTCAGATAATCAGTTTACAACCAGATAAAGATTTTTTTTTCTTGTTTGCTAAACAGACTTTTGCTAAACAGTCTTGTAGTTGCTAAACAAGCATCCTTTTATAGTCAATATACAACCTGACCAGACCTGACATCATAATGATGACATTGCAACCAGTTTTGACATCTGGATGTACAATTGGTATGGACAATTGTTTCTAGAAACATGTATAGCCAGCAGTTCTCTGTATCAACGATGCTAGGAACATTTTTGTATTAAGGGCAAGATGTTATGTAACCCATAACAACAAGCTTTCAACCAATGAGCTTGTTGCCTTTGTGAAAAGGATCACATACTTATCCTTGAGGCCCTTCAATGGTCTGGGGCACAAAATTAACAAAGGGCACAGTGTGTTCGTCCCAAATGACACCCAGTTCCCTACATAGGTCACTACTTTTGACCAGATTCTTATGGGCCCTGGTCAAAAGCAGTGCACTACAAAGGGCATAGGGCACCATTTGGAACGAGGCCAGTAAAAGCAGACAAACAGGCTAAAAACAGCAACACTGTAACATCCAACCTGACCTCTCTGTCTTCCGGCCCTTTGATAAGGAGGTCTGTTGTGTTTCGCCTCCTGTCTTTGAACATTTTAATTAAGGCACAGCAACAGACATGAAAATCTAAGCTCTGGAGGTTCAAAGGGCTTGTGCGGCCAGAACCTCAAAGCATAAGGCTGATCTGTTCCGCTCTGTGGTGCACTGGACTACCAACGCCCGATCCCTCAATGAGTTCTAGTTCCTCTCTCTACCCCTACCAAGTGTTATGGGACCCACGTGTGTGCAGTCATCAGAAGCTCTAGCCCACTGTGGCACTAATGGCACCCTATTCCCTATTTTAGTGCACTACTTTTGACCAGGACCCATACGACGCTGGTCAGAAGTAGTGCACTATGCAGCCGGAGTGTCACCGTAGTTATTGCTTGTTAAACTGCAGATTG
Source organism: Oncorhynchus kisutch (assembly GCF_002021735.2). Lineage (NCBI taxonomy): Eukaryota > Metazoa > Chordata > Actinopteri > Salmoniformes > Salmonidae > Oncorhynchus > Oncorhynchus kisutch. The sequence goes on from NC_034178.2 coordinate 66,900,152, forward strand.
CCCCTTTAATGCAGTGGCAAATGTGTTTTAACTGGTAATGGGAATTTATTTACCTTATGTGACATTGTCAGTGGTAAAGAGTGTCCATGGAGCACTGCACTGTGTGTGTGTTTGTTTGTGTTTGTGTCTGTGTTTGTGTGTGTGTGTGTGTGTTTGTATCTGTGTCTGTGTGTGTGTGTGAGTGTGTCTGTGTTTGTGTTTGTTTGTGTGTGTGTGTGTGTGTGTTTGTATCTGTGTTTGTGTGTGTGTGTGTGTGTGTTTGTGTGTGTGTGTGTGTGTGTTTGTGTGTGTGTGTGTGTTTGTTTGTGTTTGTGTTTGTGTGTGTGTGTGTGTGTGTGTGTGTGTGTTTGTTTGTGTTTGTGTGTGTGTGTGTGTGTGTGTGTGTGTGTGTGCATCTGGTCCCCTCACCTTCTGGAAGTGTCCTCTGTTTACCTGTCATCCATCATTATCTCTTCCACCCCCTCTTTCCTGCACACAAACACCCCCCACCCCCCCCCCTCAGGAGATTTATGAAATCTGTCGTCTTTGCAAGTGTTTACATTTGAGGAGGATTTTGATGTATGGGCCCCGACTCTCCAATTCCAACAAGTTAATGTCGGATGCAATTTTACAGGACTTGACAAAAACAGAGGGAGGGGGGCTTGAGCTGTGGAGAATATCATGTGACGGTGTGGCGAGGAGCGTTCTCAGCATTAAGCGGAGCTGCTTGTGTCATCAATCATCGCCACAGAATAATTGCACCGTGGCCCTGGATGACTGCTTCCTGTACATAGCCGTTTAGGAGAGCATAAGACTGGAAGGAGAGAGGATCCACTCAGATGAACACAGTTTTTCACACCACACCCCAGGTGGGACTGGGTGGTGCGTGTTTTAAGGTTCCACAAAAGATTTTGAATAATATAATATACACTGAATATATAAAACATGTTGTGTACATAGCCTGACCAGGTGAATCCAGGTGAAAGCTACGATCCATTAAATCCACTTCAATCAGTGTAGATAAAGGGGAGGAGACGGGTTAAAGAAGGATTTTAAAACCTTGAGACAATTGAGACATGGATTGTCTATGTGTGCCATTCAGAGGGTGAATGAGCAAGACAAAATATTTAAATGCCTTTGAACCAGGTATGGTAGTAGGTGCCAGGCGCACCAGTTTGTGTCAAGAACTCCAACACTGCTGGGTTTTTCAAGCTCAACAGTTTCCTGTATGTATCAAGAATGGTCCACCACGCAGAGGATATCCAACCAACTTGACACAACTGTGGGAAGCATTGGAGTCAACATGGGCCAGCATCCCTATGGAATGCTTTCGACACCTTGTAGAGTCCATGCCCTGGCAAACTGAGGCTGTTCTGATGGCAACAAGAGGGGGGGGTGGGTGCATGTCAATATTAGGTGTTCCTAAAGTTTTATATACTAATGTATACTCAGTGTACAGGATAATATATTCCATTTAGCATACACTTTCATCCCAATCAATTTACAGTAGTCTATGCATGCATACCTTTTCAAATCGATGGCCCCAACAGGAATCAAACCAACAATCCTTGAGTTTTAGGCACCACGTTCTACCAGCTGAGCCATAAAGGACCACATCTTCAATGCAGTCTATCCCTTCAGAAAATGTATCTATCTCTGTTTTGGCATTCCTACCTTCCTGTGCTCCACTGGCCTGATTCTAGGGTGTGTGTGTGTTTGTGAGTGTATGCACAAGTGTTAATGTGTATATATATATATATATATGTATATGTGTGTGTGTGTGTGTGTGTGTGTGTGTGTGTGTGTGTGTGTGTGTGTGTGTGTGTGTGTGTGTGTGTGTGTGTGTGTGTGTGTGTGAGTCACCGTTGCTCAGAACTGCATCTTAGACTTGAGGTGTGTCATGGGAATGTGCTTTAAACGTCAAATCGTGACCCAAACCATTCAAGTTTTAAATTAGGATGGCAAAAGCAGTCCTCTTCTGTTTTAGGTCATGCCTTGTGCTCATTTGGGCCTGGGAGCCTTGAAATTGAGTCTAGGATTAGACATCCTTTCCAGTTGGACTCCTGGGAATATTTACTGCCACTTTTTAACAAGTTCTACAGCAGGAAACGGATCGTATGAATGTTTGATTCTGGTTTAAATCTGAATTTTTTCTCTCACTTTCTGCATCTATCCAAATTTAGATCCCTACAGGCTCTGGTCAAATGTAGTGCACTTTATTCCCTATAGGGTTCCATTTGGGAGGCAACCACTTAGTCCTGTCTGTTCTCTGCTGTCTGACCCACAGGTTGGTCAGTGACGGTGACATGAGCAATGGGAGAGTAATGTAGTGCCAACCTCCGATAAGGGAAGTCAACCATCCTGCCCCTCTTCAAACGGAGCCACTGACCTTGACTGTCCCTACATCACTTACCAAAGGCAATATACACCTTCCATATACTGTAGTTACAGCCAATATTCACCTTCAATATACTGCAGTTAGACAATATACACCTTCAATATAATGTAGCTACAGCCAATATACACCTTCAATATACTGTAGTTAGACAATATACCCCTTTAATATACTGTAGTTAGACAATATACACCTTCAATATACTGTAGTTAGACAATATACCCCTTTAATATACTGTAGCTAGACAATATACACCTTCAATATACTGTAGTTAGACAATATACACCTTCAATATACTGTAGCTAGACAATATACACCTTCAATATACTGTAGTTAGACAATATTCACCTTCAATATACTGCAGTTAGACAATATACACCTTCAATATAATGTAGCTACAGCCAATATACACCTTCAATATACTGTAGTTAGACAATATACCCCTTTAATATACTGTAGTTAGATAATATACACCTTCAATATACTGTAGCTAGACAATATACACCTTCAATATACTGTAGTTAGACAATATACACCTTCAATATACTGTAGCTAGACAATATACACCTTCAATATAATGTAGCTACAGCCAATATACACCTTCAATATACTGTAGTTAGACAATATACACCTTCAATATACTGTAGTTAGACAATATACCCCTTCAATATACTGTAGTTAGACAATATACCCCTTCAATATACTGTAGTTAGACAATATACACCTTCAATATACTGTAGCTAGACAATATACACCTTCAATATACTGTAGCTAGACAATATACACCTTCAATATACTGTAGTTAGACAATATACCCCTTCAATATACTGTAGTTAGACAATATACACCTTCAATATACTGTAGCTAGACAATATACACCTTCAATATACTGTAGTTAGACAATATACCCCTTCAATATACTGTAGTTAGACAATATACCCCTTTAATATACTGTAGCTAGACAATATACACCTTCAATATACTGTAGTTAGACAATATACCCCTTCAATATACTGTAGTTAGACAATATACACCTTCAATATACTGTAGCTAGACAATATACACCTTCAATATACTGTAGTTAGACAATATACCCCTTCAATATACTGTAGTTAGACAATATACACCTTCAATATAATGTAGCTACAGCCAATATACACCTTCAATATACTGTAGTTAGATAATATACACCTTCAATATACTGTAGTTAGACAATATACACCTTCAATATACTGTAGTTAGATAATATACACCTTCAATATACTGTAGTTAGACAATATACACCTTCAATATACTGTAGTTAGATAATATACACCTTCAATATACTGTAGTTAGACAATATACACCTTCAATATACTGTAGTTAGACAATATACACCTTTAATATACTGTAGTTAGACAATATACACCTTCAATATACTGTAGCTACAGCCAACATACACCTTCAATATACTGTAGCTAGACAATATACACCTTCAATATACTGTAGTTAGACAATATACACCTTTAATATACTGTAGCTAGACAATATACACCTTCAATATACTGTAGTTAGACAATATACACCTTTAATATACTGTAGTTAGACAATATACACCTTCAATATAATGTAGCTACAGCCAATATACACCTTCAATATACTGTAGCTAGACAATATACACCTTCAATATACTGTAGTTAGACAATATACACCTTCAATATACTGTAGTTAGACAATATACACCTTCAATATAATGGAGCTACTGTTGTATGGCCTAGACTCATCCCTATCAGCTAGCTTACCCTTCCTCCTAGACTTTGCTTGTTGCTTTCATGATATGGTTATATAAATATATATATTTTTTTTCTCGTAGTTTGTATTTTATCCACTTTGAGATTATACTTGTATAATGAAAAGCACTTTACAGATGTAATACATTATTATTGTTATTATGATTATTATTAATGTTCTGTATATTCACAGCTATAAAAATATACATTGAAAAGTGTAAACCATACAATGTGGTACACAATATCATTGCCAGACAACCATTACACATCTTTCCATGACCAGGAGTTGGTTAGTTAGCACATGCTGTACAGACCACCTACTATATTTATCCCAATGCAGTAGCCTACATATGGAAATGTCCAATCTCCTCTCCTCTCCTCTCCTCTCCTCTCCTCTCCTCTCCTCTCCTCTCCTCTCCTCTCCTCTCCTCTCCTCTCCTCTCCTCTCCTCTCCTCTCCTCTCCTCTCCTCCTCTCCTCTCTTTCCTTTCCAGTTGATCTCCTTACCTCGCAATCTCCCTCCCTGTTTTTTAAGAGACTGGGATGACTGAACAATCACAGCACAGTTTGATGGTTTGGGGGTGAGGAAAGAGAAACTGTGCTGATAAAAGCAATTCAATTAAAAGCCGTTGACATGGCCACAGGTATTAATAAAATAAGGAGGGTTGTTTAACCGTCTCTCCCTCCGTTGAGCTCTGCTAGCTCCCAGCTCCTCCAGGGGGTCTCGGGATGGAGGGAGGGATGTAAGGGAGGGGATTTCATTTGCAGTAATGGTCTTCCTGCCATGGTTCGTGTTTCGTGAGGGGGCGTTAGCACAACCTTCCCGGGCCTGTGTGGACTTGTAGGAGTGTGTGCGGTGAGACAGAGTGTGATGTGTGTTCTGAGTGAACTAATGATGGAGGAAAATAACCTGATTGTTTCTAATTCCGTTTGGCAAAAACACAGTGCATAGTTACCCTAGAAATGCTGTTTTATGATCATTAGTATGAACATATTGCCTGACGACTCAAACTGAATTCTTCCCCTGCTCTATCGTCACTATGACGTTCGTGGGCATGGAGTTTGGCCTGAGCAATGTGGTTGGGTAGCCAGGCAAACAAACACAGGCTTCAATCATGCATTTTGAGTCATTGACACCCCTAAAGATTCTTATCAATAAATGAGTTTAAAGTTTAGTATTTGGTCCAGTATTCAATAATGACTTAATAAAATAAATAATTCAAATACTGAGCAAAAAAAACAACTTTAAAAAAATATATATATACATATATATATATATACATATATTATTATTATATTATCTTATCTTATATTATATATATATATTTGTTTATACTAATACAATTTCTCACACAAGTCATATTAATAAAATAAAAAAACGTATTTCTAAATGATAAATGACACCCTTAAATAACCTTATAAATAAAGTAGTTAAAAGTGTTTAGGCCAATATTCCGAGCACCCGATGACTACATCAAGCCTGTGACACAAACTTGTCGGATGCATTTGCAGTTTGGTTGTGTTTCAGATTATTTTGTGCCCAATAGAAATGAATGGTGAATAATGTACAGGTATATTGTCATTTTGGATTCACCGTCATTGTAAATAATAATATAACATGCTTCTAAACACTTCTACATTAATGTGGATGCAAAATATGGAATATATATTGTAATATTTATTTTATACAGTCTTTATTGCTCATCTTTATCAAGGTTGTCAATCAGCTGATATCTCAAAGTGCTGTCATTTCAGACCTCACTGTACATGGCTACAGCAATCTCAAAAATGTAAAAGTCCATATACAAAGAGATTGTGAGAACCCTTTCATTTCATAGGCTGTGTGGTCTGACAGCCAATCAACATCTTTGTTTGTTTTTTCATTTTAACAGCGTTGATGATGTTAAATTTATTCCGAAAGAGAATAGAAGATTTAGACGGTGTTAACATAGTTTCTGCTGTGACAGAATAAGACTAACTTCAGTGTCTTTCACTACATTACATTATTTAAATATAAAAAAACACCACATATATTTTCCTTTTCTTAGATACAGGGTCCTGGCTTCGAGGGATGGGACACATTTATTGAAATGCACAGATGTCTGCCTGGACTGGAATCTGATTACCAAACTTTTTGCAGCAGCATCTCTGTATAGGTGTTAGCGACATTGTAGCTGAATGAACAAATAAATAATCATAAAAAGCCCAAGCACATTTATTTGAGGCTCATTTGTGTTGAACGACTCCTCATTTATTAATAGTGTGGTAAACGTCACATTTCTTTTGCCTGAACAAACCACATGGTGCAAATGCTGTGAAATGTTAAAGGCTCTATTCATTCAGGTCCGCTTTAACCGACATCCACATACTGCTGTTTTGACGGTGTCGGAAGTGGAAATTGGTTAGAGCTTTCAAATTCACAAGCGGCTCCTGGCATTTTACCTAAAGAGGACATTGCCATTGGCTGCATATGAGTCACATGAACAGTAATCTTGTTTACAAGTTGGAACACTGAAATGTGAGTTGGAATCTACACCTCCATTAAGAACACTGGAATGTGAGTGTCACGCTCTGACCTTAGATCCTTTGTTTTTGTCTTTGTTTTAGTATGGTCAGGGCGTGAGTTGGGGTGGGCAGTCTGTTTGTTTTTCTATGTTGGTTTTTGAGTTCGGCCTAGTATGGTTCTCAATCAGAGGCAGCTGTCAATCGTTGTCCCTGATTGAGAATCATACTTAGCCTGGGTTTCACTTTTGGTTTGTGGGTGTTTGTTTTCCGTGTGAGTGTTTGGTCCACACGGTACTGTTTCGGTTTTCGTTCGTTCACTTTATTGTTTTGTATTTCAGTGTTCAGTTCGTTTCATTACATATTACATCATGAACACTTAACGGGCAGCAGCGGCCGAAAACACAAGACTCCTGGACTTGGGAGGAGATTTTGGACGGCAAGGGACCCTGGGCACAAGCAGGGGAATATCGCCGCCCTAAAGCAGAGCTGGAGGCAGCGAAAGCGGAGAGGCGCCGGTATGAGGAGGCAGCACGGCAGCGCGGCTGGAAGCCCGAGAGGCAGCCCCAAAAATGTATTGGGGGGGTCACACGGGGAGTATGGCTAAGTCAGGTAGGAGACCTGAGCCAACTCCCCGTGCTTACCGGAGAGCGAGAGGGACCGGGCAGGCACCGTGTTATGCGGTGGAGCGCATGGTGTCCCCGGTGCATGTGCATGTTGCGGTACATTCCAGCTCCTCGTATCGGCCGGGCTAGAGTGGGCATCGAGCCAGGTGCCATGACGCCGGCTCTACGCATCTGGTCTCCAGTGCGTCTCCTCAGGCCGGCGTACATGGCACCAGGCTTACGCATGGTGTCCCCGGTTCGCCAGCATAGCCCAATGCTGGCTATTCCAACCTCACCACACTGGCCTGGCTACGGGGAGCATTCAACCCGGTAAGGTTGGGCAGGCTCGGTGCTCAAGAGCTCCAGTGCGCCTGCACGGTCCGGTCTATCTGGTGCCATCTCCACGCACCAGCCCTCCTGTGGCAGCCCCCCGCACCAGGCTGTCTCTCCATCTTCTCCCTACAGGTGCTCCCGCCTGTCCAGCACTGCCAGAGCCTTCCTCATGCCCAGCACTGCCAGAGTCTCCCGTCTGTCCTGAGCTGCCAGAGTCTCCCGTCTGTCCTGAGCTGCCAGAGCCGCCACTCTGTCCTGAGCCGCCAGAGCCGCCAGTCTGTCCTGAGCCGCCAGAGCCGCCCGTCTGTCCTGAGCCGCCAGAGCCATCAGCCAACCAGGTGCCGCCAGAGCTGTCGGCCGGCCAGGAGCCACCAGAGTCGTCGGCCGGCCAGGAGCCGCCAGAGCCGTCGGCCAGCCAGGAGCTGCCAGAGCCGTCAGTCAGCCAGGAGCTGCCAGAGCCGTCAGTCAGCCAGGAGCTGCCAGCCCTTCACTCTGGAGCTGCCGGAGTCTCCCGCCTGTCTGGCGCTGCCGGAGTTTCCCGCCTGTCCGGCGCTGCTGGAATCTCCCGTCCATTCGGGACCCGTCGTTTGGGTCCCCAGTCCAAGGTCGGCGGCAAGGGTCACCGCTCTTAAGAGACCACGGAGGCGGACTAAGAGGCACAAAAAAACTATGGTGAAGTGGGGTCCACGTCCTGCGCCAGAGCCGCCACCGCGGACAGACGCCCACCCAGACCCTCCTCAGACGAAGAGGAGGAAATCCGTTACAGTGAGATGGAATCTACACCTCCATTAGGAACACTGGAATGTGAGATGTAATCTACACTTCCATTAGGAACACTGGAATGTGAGATGTAATCTCCACATCCATTAGGAACACTGGAATGTGAGATGTAATCTACACTTCCATTAGGAACACTGGAATGTGAGATGTAATCTCCACATCCATTAGGAACACTGGAATGTGAGATGTAATCTACACTTCCATTAGGAACACTGGAATGTGAGATGTAATCTCCACATCCATTAGGAACACTGGAATGTGAGATGTAATCTCCACATCCATTAGGAACACTGGAATGTGAGATGTAATCTACACTTCCATTAGGAACACTGGAATGTGAGATGTAATCTCCACATCCATTAGGAACACTGGAATGTGAGATGTAATCTCCACATCCATTAGGAACACTGGAATGTGAGATGTAATCTACACATCCATTAGGAACACTGGAATGTGAGATGTAATCTACACTTCCATTAGGAACACTGGAATGTGAGATGTAATCTACACCTCCATTAGGAACACTGGAATGTGAGATGTAATCTACACTTCCATTAGGAACACTGGAATGTGAGATGTAATCTACACTTCCATTAGGAACACTGGAATGTGAGATGTAATCTACACTTCCATTAGGAACACTGGAATGTGAGATGTAATCTACACTTCCATTAGGAACACTGGAATGTGAGATGTAATCTACACCTCCATTAGGAACACTGGAATGTGAGATGTAATCTACACTTCCATTAGGAACACTGGAATGTGAGATGTAATCTACACTTCCATTAGGAACACTGGAATGTGAGATGTAATCTACACTTCCATTAGGAACACTGGAATGTGAGATGTAATCTACACCTCCATTAGGAACACTGGAATGTGAGATGTAATCTACACTTCCATTAGGAACACTGGAATGTGAGATGTAATCTACACCTCCATTAGGAACACTGGAATGTGAGATGGAATCTACACCTCCATTAGGAACACTGGAATGTGAGATGTAATCTACACCTCCATTAGGAACACTGGAATGTGAGATGGAATCTACACCTCCATTAGGAACACTGGAATGTGAGATGTAATCTACACCTCCATTAGGAACACTGGAATGTGAGATGTAATCTACACCTCCATTAGGAACACTGGAATGTGAGATGTAATCTACACCTCCATTAGGAACACTGGAATGTGAGATGTAATCTACACCTCCATTAGGAACACTGGAATGTGAGATGTAATCTACACCTCCATTAGGAACACTGGAATGTGAGATGTAATCTACACCTCCATTAGGAACACTGGAATGTGAGATGGAATCTACACCTCCATTAGGAACACTGGAATGTGAGATGTAATCTACACCTCCATTAGGAACACTGGAATGCGAGATGTAATCTACACCTCCATTAGGAACACTGGAATGCGAGATGGAATCTACACCTCCATTACGATGATAGAAATCCTCATTATTTAGTTGAATTTCAATTTGAGCGTCATTATTTCTATACAGCCTATACTTTCTCGTTCTGAACTTCTTAACGCGAGTGGGGTGGGTGTGGCTTCGTGACAATGATGGCAAGAGCAGCTGCTCGCCGATTTGACGGCTCCAACACAGTTCCACCTCCGGCCCCAACAAAACATCCGCTATGCGGGTGGGTGACTGCTATCGCCGGTTAACGCTAGATCTAGGCCGTAGTTAGCTTGACACATTAAACACCCTTTCTTATCCCTGTTAACAAATTGGCAGAAAAACAGACTTCAGCGCACTGTTCTCTGCCTGCTTGTGCTGAGAGCTGCTGCTCCCCTGAGGGTTGCACAGTGTTCTGTGTATAAATAGAACCGCAGAAATTGCGATCGCTTCGCGGCAAGGGTACAAGGCATCTTTAACGTTCCTGGTCTTGACCATGAGGCGGGTGGGTTGGGTGTAGGGATTAGGAGGTGGTAGGTGAGATGACAAATGTATGACAGTACCGACTCAACATCAGAATGCTCTGCATTTCTCCTCTCTCTTTCCTTCTCCCCTCCCTCCTTCTCTCCCTCCTCATCCTCCTCCCTCCCTCCTGCTGTATGACTGCAGTCTGACCTACTTAGCGGTGCGCTTCTGGCATGGCAGAGAGTTGGCGCAGTGAGCCAGGCACCCTCCCACCGTGGGCGGTGCCAAAGGAAACTCAACAGACACTCAGAGTCCCACCGTTCACCTATAGCTTCAGTTTTCCAGCCTGTTTAGTACAGGTAAGCACAGGGCTTTCTCCATGAATATATTTAGGATACATCAAGAGAATTCCCTCCTCTTCAAAATACACCTATTTCTAACACACACACACACACTTGATGTTTCAGTCATTTAGCAGACGATCCAATCCAGAGCAAGTACTTAACAGACTTTACCACAGAACAACAGCACTGTACTGTATTGCAAACAAGGAAAAAAATTGTACTTCTACATAATTGTGTACCCTATGCTTTAAAAGCAGACGTGGTTCCTCGGGTTCTCTTTTTCACCCTAGCAGGCTTACGTGACCCTCTCTAGATGTTTCGTTAATGTACAGAGACATTCGTGCCAGTTTATAGTACAGTAGTTGTTGATTTAACGTGATGAAGCACGGCAGGTTCAGTTGAGGAAAATCCAGTCAGGAAAGTTATCAGAGCTTGTGGTGGAGGCACAAAAGATCAGGCCTTTTCTTAACAGTCTTAAAGGGAGTCCATGAGGCCCCCTGTGTGGCTACCGCACCATGCCATATCCACATCATTAGCTAGTTAACAGATTAAACCTCATTACGCGATGGGTTGGACAGTGGGAATACACAGTGGGTTTTGGAGAAACTTATTATGGAAAAAGCCTGTCTTTCCTGGTGTCTTTCACAGAATCCTAGAATCTTAGATGGGTAAACTCGGCCTTAGATTGTTACAATGGGGCTGGTTTCCTGGACACAGATTAAGCCTAGTGCTGAACTAAAGAGCAATTTGAACTAAGATTCTCTAATGAGAAAAGTGAAATATCGAGTGAACATCTGGAGGAAGTTTGGTAATGTCAGTACAATGTCAATCGCTGCCATGTTGACAGCAAAAGCTAATTCTATGGTAGTTGGATTAGAAATGAAAACACGATTGTTATGGAATGTCTGTGTGTACTGTGATCTTGAACTGTTAAGTACGTTACAGTCTCATACAGTCTGGTACAGTCTGATACAATCTGGTACAGTCTGGTAAAGTACGTTACAGTCTGGCACAAACTGGTACAGTCTGGTACATTCTGGTACAATATGGCACAGTCTGGTACAGTCTGGTACAATCTGGTACAGTCTGGCACATTCTGGTACAATCTGGTACAGTCTGGTACAATCTGGTACAATCTGATACAGTCTGGCACAAGCTGGTACAGTCTGGTACAGTATGTTACAGTCTGGCACAAGCTGGTACAATCTGGTACAGTCTGGTACAGTACGTTACAGTCTGGTCCAGTCTGGTACAGTTTGGTACAATACATTACAGTCTGGTACAGTCTGGTACAGTACGTTACAGTCTGGTGCAGTACGTTACAGTCTGATACAGTACGTTACAGTCTGGAACAGTACGTTACAGTCTGGTACAGTACATTACAGTCTGGTACAGTACGTTACAGTCTGGCACAGTACGTTACAGTCTGGTACAGTATGTTACAGTATGTTACAGTACGTTACAGTCTGGTACAATACGTTACAGTCTGGTACAATACATTACAGTCTGGTACAGTATGTTACAGTATGTTACAGTCTGGTACAGTATGTTACAGTCTGGTACAGTACGTTACAGTCTGGTACAGTACGTTACAGTCTGATACAATACATTACAGTCTGGTACAGTACGTTACAGTCTGGTACAGTATGTTACAGTATGTTACAGTCTGGTACAGTACGTTACAGTCTGGTACAGTACGTTACAGTCTGGTACAGTCTGGTACAGTCTGGCCCAGTCTGGTACAGTCTGGTACAGTTTGGTACAATACATTACAGTCTGGTATAGTACGTTACAGTCTGGTACAGTATGTTACAGTATGTTACAGTCTGGTACAGTACGTTACAGTCTGGTACAGTACGTTACAGTCTGGTACAGTCTGGTACAGTCTGGCCCAGTCTGGTACAGTCTGGTACAGTTTGGTACAATACATTACAGTCTGGTACAGTACGTTACAGTCTGGTACAGTATGTTACAGTATGTTACAGTCTGGTACAGTACATTACAGTCTGGTACAGTACGTTACAGTCTGGTACAGTACATTACAGTCTGGTACAGTACGTTACAGTCTGGTACAGTACGTTACAGTCTGGTACAGTACATTACAGTCTGGTACAGTACGTTACAGTCTGGTACAATACATTACAGTCTGGTACAGTACATTACAGTCTGGTACAGTCTGGTACAGTACATTACAGTCTGGTACAGTACATTACAGTCTGGTACAATACGTTAGTCTGGTACAGTCTGGTACAGTACATTACAGTCTGGTACAATACGTTACAGTCTGGTACAGTACATTACAGTCTGGTACAGTACATTACAGTCTGGTACAGTACGTTACAGTCTGGTACAGTACGTTACAGTTTGGTGCAGTATGTTACAGTACATTACAGTCTGGTACAATACGTTACAGTCTGGTACAGTCTGGTACAGTACGGTACAGTCTGGTACAGTACATTACAGTCTGGTACAGTCTGGTACAGTACATTACAGTCTGGTACAGTACGTTACAGTCTGGTACAATACATTACAGTCTGGTACAGTACGTTACAGTCTGGTACAGTACATTACAGTCTGGTACAATATGTTACAGTCTGGTACAGTACGTTACAGTCTGGTACAGTATGTTACAGTATGTTACAGTCTGGTACAGTACGTTACAGTCTGGTACAGTACGTTACAGTCTGGCACAGTATGTTACAGTTTGGTACAGTCTGGTAGAGTACGTTACAGTCTGGTACAAAACGTTAGTCTGGTACAGTCTGGTACAGTACGTTACAGTCTGGTACAGTCTGGTACAGTCTGGTACAGTCTGGTACAGTACATTACAGTCTGGTACAGTACGTTACAGTCTGGTACAGTCTGGTACAGTGTGGTACAGTACGTTACAGTCTGGTACAGTACGTTACAGTCTGGTACAGTACGTTACAGTCTGGTACAATACGTTACAGTCTGGTACAGTCTGGTACAATACATTACAGTCTGGTACAGTCTGGTACAGTACGTTACAGTCTGGTACAGCACGTTACAGTCTGGTACAGTCTGGTACAATACATTACAGTCTGGTACAGTCTGGTACAGTACGTTACAGTCTGGTACAATACGTTACAGTCTGGTACAGTCTGGTACAATACATTGTAGTCTGGTACAGTCTGGTACAGTACGTTACAGTCTGGTACAGTACGTTACAGTCTGGTACAGTCTGGTACAGTCTGGTACAGTACGTTACAGTCTGGTACAGTACGTTACAGTCTGGTACAATACGTTACAGTCTGGTACAATACGTTACAGTCTGGTACAGTACGTTACAGTCTGGCACAGTACGTTACAGTTTGGTACAGTCTGGTACAGTACGTTACAGTCTGGTACAATACGTTACAGTCTGGTACACTACGTTAGTCTGGTACAGTCTGGTACAGTACATTACAGTCTGGTACAGTACGTTACAGTCTGGTACAGTACATTACAGTCGGGTACATTACGTTACAGTATGTTACAGTCTGGTACAGTCTGGTACATTACGTTAGTCTGGTACAGTATGTTACAGTCTGGTACACTCTGGCATAGTAAGTTACGATCTGGCACAGTCTGGTACACTCTGGCATAGTAAGTTACGATCTGGCACAGTCTGGTACAGTCTGGCATGGTTTGGTACAGTCTGGCACAGTCTGGTACAGTCTGGCACAGTTTGGTACAGTCTGGCACAGTCTGGTACAGTATGTTACAGTCTGGTACAGTACGTTACAGTCTGGTACAGTACGTTACAGTCTGGTACAGTACGTTACAGTCTGGTACAGTACGTTACAGTTTGGTACAGTCTGGTACAGTACGTTACAGTTTGGTACAGTACATTACAGTCTGGTACAGTCTGGTACAGTACATTACAGTCTGGTACAATACGTTAGTCTGGTACAGTCTGGTACAGTACGTTACAGTCTGGTACAGTACGTTACAGTCTGGTACAGTCTGGTACAGTACATTACAGTCTGGTACAATACGTTACAGTCTGGTACAGTGCGTTACAGTCTGGTACAATACGTTAGTCTGGTACAGTCTGGTACAGTACATTACAGTCTGGTACAGTACGTTACAGTCTGGTACAGTACATTACAGTCTGGTACATTACGTTACAGTATGTTACAGTCTGGTACAGTCTGGTACATTATGTTACAGTCTGGTACATTATGTTACAGTCTGATACATTACGTTACAGTCTGGTACAGTACGTTACAGTCTGGTACAGTACGTTACAGTCTGGTACAATACGTTACAGTCTGGTACAGTACGTTACAGTCTGGTACAGTCTGGTACAGTACGTTACAGTCTGGTACAGTACGTTACAGTCTGGTACAGTCTGGTACAGTACGTTACAGTCTGGTACATTATGTTACAGTCTGGTACAGTACGTTACAGTCTGGTACAGTACGTTACAGTCTGGCACAGTCTGGTACAGTACGTTACAGTCTGGCACAGTCTGGTACATTACGTTACAGTCTGGTACATTACGTTACAGTATGTTACAGTCTGGTACACTCTGGCATAGTAAGTTACGATCTGGCATAGTCTGGTACACTCTGGCATAGTAAGTTACTATCTGGCGCAGTCTGGTACAGTCTGGCATGGTTTGGTACAGTCTGGCACAGTCTGGTACAGTCTGGCACAGTTTGGTACAGTCTGGCACAGTCTGGTACAGTATGTTACAGTCTGGTACAGTACGTTACAGTCTGGTACAGTACGTTACAGTTTGGTACAGTCTGGTACAGTACGTTAGTCTGGTACAGTCTGGTACAGTACATTACAGTCTGGTACAGTACGTTACAGTCTGGTACAGTACGTTACAGTCTGGTACATTATGTTACAGTCTGATACATTACGTTACAGTCTGGTACAGTACGTTACTGTCTGGTACAATACGTTACAGTCTGGTACAGTACGTTACAGTCTGGTACAGTCTGGTACAGTCTGGTACAGTACGTTACAGTCTGGTACAGTATGTTACAGTCTGGTACAGTACGTTACAGTCTGGTACAGTATGTTACAGTCTGGTACAGTCTGGTACAGTACGTTACAGTCTGGTACATTATGTTACAGTCTGGTACAGTACGTTACAGTCTGGTACAGTACGTTACAGTCTGGCACAGTCTGGTACAGTACGTTACAGTCTGGCACAGTCTGGTACATTAAGTTACAGTCTGGTACATTACGTTACAGTATGTTACAGTCTGGTACACTCTGGCATAGTAAGTTACGATCTGGCATAGTCTGGTACACTCTGGCATAGTAAGTTACGATCTGGCGCAGTCTGGTACAGTCTGGCATGGTTTGGTACAGTCTGGCACAGTCTGGT
This sequence comes from Oncorhynchus kisutch, assembly GCF_002021735.2. NCBI lineage: Eukaryota > Metazoa > Chordata > Actinopteri > Salmoniformes > Salmonidae > Oncorhynchus > Oncorhynchus kisutch. Next base: position 66,916,084 of record NC_034178.2, read on the forward strand.
ACAGTCTGGCACAGTTTGGTACAGTCTGGCACAGTCTGGTACAGTATGTTACAGTCTGGTACAGTACGTTACAGTCTGGTACAGTACGTTACAGTTTGGTACAGTCTGGTACAGTACGTTACAGTTTGGTACAGTACATTACAGTCTGGTACAGTCTGGTACAGTACATTACAGTCTGGTACAATACGTTAGTCTGGTACAGTCTGGTACAGTACGTTACAGTCTGGTACAGTACGTTACAGTCTGGTACAGTCTGGTACAGTACATTACAGTCTGGTACAATACGTTAGTCTGGTACAGTCTGGTACAGTACATTACAGTCTGGTACAGTACGTTACAGTCTGGTACAATACGTTAGTCTGGTACAGTCTGGTACAGTACATTACAGTCTGGTACAATACGTTAGTCTGGTACAGTCTGGTACAGTACATTACAGTGTGGTACAGTACATTACAGTCTGGTACAGTACGTTACAGTCTGGTACAGTACGTTACAGTCTGGTACAATACGTTACAGTCTGGTGCAGTCTGGTACAGTATGTTACAGTCTGGTACAGTCTGGTACAGTACATTACAGTCTGGTACAGTACGTTACAGTCTGGTACAGTACGTTACAGTCTGGTACAGTACGTTACAGTCTGGTACAGTGTGGTACAGTACGTTACAGTCTGGTACAATACGTTAGTCTGGTACAGTCTGGTACATTACATTACAGTCTGGTACAGTACGTTACAGTCTGGTACAATATGTTACAGTCTGGTACAGTCTGGTACAGCACGTTACAGTCTGGTACAATATGTTACAGTCTGGTACAGTCTGGTACAGTACGTTACAGTCTGGTACAGTACGTTAGAGTCTGGTACAGTCTGGTACAGTACATTACAGTCTGGTACAATACGTTACAGTCTGGTACAATACGTTACAGTATGTTACAGTCTGGTACATTACGTTACAGTATGTTACAGTACGTTAGTCTGGTACAGTATGTTACAGTCTGGTATATTACGTTACAGTATGTTACATTACGTTAGTCTGGTACAGTATGTTACAGTCTGGTACACTCTGGCATAGTAAGTTACGATCTGGCACAGTCTGGTACACTCTGGCATAGTAAGTTACGATCTGGCACAGTCTGGTACAGTCTGGTACAGTCTGGTACATTATGTTACAGTCTGGTACAGTACGTTACAGTCTGGTACAGTCGGGTACAGTACGTTACAGTCTGGTACAGTCTGGTTCAATATGTTACAGTCTGGTATATTACGTTACAGTCTGGTACATTATGTTACAGTCTGGTACAGTCCGGTACAGTACGTTACAGCCTGGTACAGTACGTTACAGTATGTTACAGTCTGGTACAGTATGTTACAGTATGGTACATTATGTTACAGTCTGGTACATTACGTTACAGTATGGTACATTATGTTACAGTCTGGTACATTATGTTACAGTCTGGTACAGTACATTACAGTCTGGCACAGTCTGGTACATTACGTTACAGTCTGGTACATTATGTTACGGTCTGGTACAGTACGTTACAGTCTGTTACATTATGTTACAGTCTGGTACAGTCTGGTACATTACGTTACAGTCTGGTACAGTATGTTACAGTCTGGCACAGTAAGTTACGATCTGGCATAGTCTGGTACACTCTGGCATAGTTAGTTACGATCTGGCAAAGTCTGGTACACTCTGGAATAGTAAGTTACGATCTGGCACAGTCTGGTACACTCTGGCATAGTAAATTACGATCTGGCGCAGTCTGGTACAGTCTGGCATGGTTTGGTACAGTCTGGCACAGTCTGGTACAGTCTGGCACAGTTTGGTACAGTCTGGCACAGTCTGGTACACTCTGGAATAGTAAGTTACGATCTGGCACAGTCTGGTACACTCTGGCATAGTAAGTTACGATCTGGCGCAGTCTGGTACAGTCTGGCATGGTTTGGTACAGTCTGGCACAGTCTGGTACAGTCTGGCACAGTTTGGTACAGTCTGGCACAGTCTGGTACAGTCTGGTACAGTCTAGTACAGTATGTTACAGTCTGGTACAGTATGTTACAGTCTGGTACAGTCTGGCATATTACGTTACGGTCTGGCACAGTCTGGCACAGTTTGGTACAGTCTGGCACAGTCTGGTACAGCATGCCAACATGCTGTTGTCAGATGATCACTGAGCTGTTATCTGGGAACCATGATTTGTCTGTGGCATGCCAGGGCAACTCACAACCACTCTTTACAGATTCATGTGCATGTGACTTGTGCTCTCATGCTTGCCTGCATCCTTGGGACTGTGTGGATGAGGAATGGAACGAGCATGTTTCATTGAGCAAATGTGACTGTGAATGTGCTTCTGGATGAGGAAGTGTGTGTGCGACTTTGTAGGTGTATGTGAGTGCACACGTGTGTGTGTGTGTACTTCCATCTGTGTGTCAATCTACAGTATGCCTGAGTCTGTGTGTGAGTTTATGGACACGTGTGTGTTCAGTATATGTGTAGGTGTTGTGTGTTTGAATGTACGTGTGTGTATGTATGCTCATTCTGCAACTGTACGTATGTGTGTGTGTGTGTGTGTGTGATCGTGGGAGATGGATTAGCCTGCCTCAGTGCTTCCAGCACTGTCTTCCTGCCCTGCCTGGTCTCTACACGCAACTAAGATCCCACTTTTGCTTTCTGTTTTACAGCCATTTCCCAGGACCCATTAACTAGGAACTAGGGCCCCTTCACTCCTGCCTGATTAAAAAAAAGCCCAATTAGAACAGCTGTTGTTCCAGGAAAGAAGGGATGAAATGATAGGAGTTCTAACACAACTTCATAGCTTACACATAGCTTGCTTCCCAAACGACACCCTATTCCCTACGTAGTGCACTACTTTTGACCAGAGCCCTGGATTAGAGTAGCGCACTATATAAGATTTAGGGTGCCATTTGGGATTCCGCCATAGTCCAGGGTGTGTGGTGTAATTTGGTCACATCAAATCCCTAGCCATGTGTCTCACTTTGGTTGGTTGAAGTGTATGACAACAGCTTAAACATTACTGGGATGATTAAACAGTTGAAGTGTATGACACTAATGAATGGCCTCTGAGGGACTGAGGTGGCCTTTCACTTGTCATTATCCTGTTAGTCCAGGTGGTTTGGGGACACTTGAGCCGCTCCTGGGAACTGTTTTAAGCTAGTCGTTAGCCATGACAGTGTCCCTTGTAGAAAAACATTGTTAAAATAGAAGGGTGGTCATTACAGTCATTATGTGACATTAATGACCAGAGCTGGGTCCAAATGGTATTGGTATTTTATCAATACGTTGAGCGTTTGATTAAGCCGGCCTGGAGTGCCAAAAGGGTTGGCTTTGGTACTTTAGGTACTATCTAATTGGTTCCGGAGAACAACTAAAGTATAGTATTTGAAAGAAAAAGTATACTATTTGAACCCATGAACAGTAATGGTGGTAGTAATAGATGGGCTGTCATGGTGTTTCTGCAGGAATGGAAACAAATTGGCATATGGAAGATACACGATGTGAAGTAGTTGTAGAAACACTGTAATAATTGCATGGAGAGAGCTGAAATTAAGTGGTTACAACAGTAACGTCAGTAGACAACTACAGAGAGGCAGTGGTAAGATGGCACACAAAGTATGGTAATTCTTCAGACATCCAAAGGGGGTGAAAGTAAGTATCAGCTGTGGTAGTCCATGGTAGTCCATAAGACAATAGTATTAAGGTGACAGGAGTACCATGGCAGAATCAATGAGACAGGAATACCTGTCACGACTTCCGCCGAAGTCGGTCCCTCTCCTTGTTTGGGCGGTGTTCGGCGGTCGATGTCACCGACCTTCTAGCCATCACTGATCCATGTTTCATTTTCCATTGGTTTTGTCTGGTCTCTTTTTCACACCTGGTTCCAATCCCATCAATTACATGTTGTGTATTTTACCCTCTGTTTCCCCTCATGTCCTGGTCAGAGATGGTTTAGTTTGTATGAGATGTGCTATGTAGTGTTGGTGGGGCGACGGGTTTTGTACCCACTTTGTTATTTTGTACATTTTGCTTGTTTTGGAGTTTTGTCAGCGTTTATTAAAGAACTCTGTTTATGCCAAGTTCATTCTCCTGCTTCTGACTTCCCTGCCACCAACACGCACCCCTTACAGTACCATGGCAGAATTAATGAGACAGGAGTACAATGGTAGTATTAATGAGACAGGAGTACCATGGTAGTATGAATGAGACAGGAGTACCATGGTAGTATTAATGAGACAGGAGTACCATGGTAGTATTAATGTGGTAGGAGTACCATGGCAGTATTAATGAGACAGGAGTACCATGGTAGTATGAATGAGACAGGAGTACCATGGTAGTATGAATGAGACAGGAGTACCATGGTAGTATTAATGAGACAGGAGTACCATGGTAGTATTAATGTGGTAGGAGTACCATGGTAGTATTAATGAGACAGGAGTAACATGGTAGTATTAATGAGACAGGAGTATCATGGTAGTATTAATGAGACATGAGTACCATGGTAGTATTAATGAGACAGGAGTACCATGGTAGTATTAATGAGACAGGAGTACCATGGTAGTATTAATGAGACAGGAGTACCATGGTAGTATTAATGAGACAGGAGTACCAAGGTAGTATTAATGAGACAGGAGAACAATGGTGGTATTAATGAGACAGGAGTACCATGGCAGAATCAATGTGGCAGGAGTACCATGGTAGTATTAATGAGACAGGAGTACCATGGTAGTATTAATGAGACAGGAGTACCATGGTAGTATTAATGAGACAGGAGTACAATGGTAGTATTAATGAAACAGGAGTACCATGGTAGTATTAATGCGACAGGAGTACCATGGTAGTATTAATGAGACAGGAGTACCATGGTAGTATTAATGAGACAGGAGTACCATGGCAGAATCAATGTGGAAGGAGTACCATGGTAGTATTAATGAGACAGGAGTACCATGGTAGTATTAATGAGACAGGAGTACCATGGTAGTATTAATGAGACAGGAGTACCATGGTAGTATTAATGAGACAGGAGTACCATGGTAGTATTAATGAGACAGGAGTACCAAGGTAGTATTAATGAGACAGGAGAACAATGGTAGTATTAATGAGACAGGAGTACCATGGCGGAACCAATGTGGAAGGAGTACCATGGTAGTATTAATGAGACAGGAGTACCATGGTAGTATTAATGAGACAGGAGTACCATGTTAGTATTAATGAGACAGGAGTACAATGGTAGTATTAATGAAACAGGAGTACCATGGTAGTATTAATGCGACAGGAGTACCATGGTAGTATTAATGAGACAGGAGTACCATGGTAGTATTAATGAGACAGGAGTACCATGGCAGAATCAATGTTCTCAATCTGGGACAGCTGTCTATTGTTGTCTCTGATTGGGAACCATACTTAGGTACCCTTTTTCCCACCTGTGTTTGTGGGAGGTTGACTTTCTTTATGGCACTTTGCCGTTGAGCTTCACGACTTGGTTTTGTATTGTTTATTGTTTTGTCGGCATCATTTTGATCAATAAAAGAAAATGTACGCTCCCCGCGCTGCACCTTGGTCCTCTCCTTTCATCAGCCGTGACAGGTAGTATTAATGAGAAAGGAGTACCATGGTAGTATTCATGTGGTAGGAGTACCCTGGTAGTATTAATGTGGTAGGAGTACCATGGCAGTATTCATGTGGTAGGAGTACCATGGTAGTATTCATGTGGTAGGAGTACCATGGTAGTATTAATGAGAAAGGAGTACCATGGTAGTATTCATGTGGTAGGAGTACCATGGTAGTATTCATGTGGTAGGAGTACCCTGGTAGTATTAATGTGGTAGGAGTACCATGGCAGTATTCATGTGGTAGGAGTACCATGGTAGTATTCATGTGGTAGGAGTACCATGGTAGTATTCATGTGGTAGGAGTAGAATGGTATTATTAAGGCGGCAGGGCACGGTGTCATTTTTCCGAAGATGGAAGTCGATATATCAGTAGAAGTGGACATAAAACAGCCCTGGGTATGAGCTGTGGTTCTAGTGTAGTGTGGTAGCAGTGGTGTAAAACAGCCCTGGGTATGAGCTGTGGTTCTAGTGTAGTGTGGTAGCAGTGGTGTAAAACAGCCCTGGGTATGAGCTGTGGTTCTAGTGTAGTGTGGTAGCAGTGGTGTAAAACAGCCCTGGGTATGAGCTGTGGTTCTAGTGTAGTGTGGTAGCAGTGGTGTAAAACAGCCCTGGGTATGAGCTGTGGTTCTAGTGTAGTGTGGTAGCAGTGGTGTAAAACAGCCCTGGGTATGAGCTGTGGTTCTAGTGTAGTGTGGTAGCACCGAGGGGGAGGTGGCCACCGAGGGGGCGGTGGAGACCGAGGGGGAGGTTGGTGACCGAAGGGTGGGGGGGGGTGGCGACCGAGGGGGAGGGTGGCGACCGATGGGGAGGGTGGCGAGCGAGGGGGAGGTTGGTGACCGAAGGGTGGGGGGGGGTGGAGACCGAGGGGGAGGGTGGCGACCGATGGGGAGGGTGGCGAGCGAGGGGGAGTGAGTATTGACAACAACAACAAAAATGTCAGGTGAAAAGGAATGCAAAGTCGTGTTGCTATAGCAACTAGCTATGCACCAGAAGACAAAGCCTGGAGTCACAGGCAGGCTTCTCTTTCACGCCAGGGACCAGTCAAGGAGGCAATTCTCAATCCTCTGAAAGGCTCCCTTATGCTCACAGTCGATACATCACAGTGAACATATTGCCCGTTTGACATGATCATTTCCTATTCTCATCAGAGGGTGTTTTAGTCATGCCTCTTGCGTGCTAAGTTCTTTTGACAATATCTCTAGAACATATTCCATTCACATTCCATGTTAGCGCTGCATGCTAACATTCCATATTTTTGAGAGGCTGTATACATGGTACTATGTGGGCATGTTGTGTCTTCATGAATGATACAGTGTAGGAAAAGGCAGACACTAGCAGGAGATACCCAAAATCTAAAACTAAAAAACTAAACCAAAAACAAACATTGTTGATAAGTCTGATGCTTCATTGCACCTGGCCAGTCAGTGTGCTTGGGTTATTTTACATCAGCCTCGGGTGATTTCTGGGACCTTGCAGAAGTCAAACATTTAGATTTAGTAACTCTGGAGGCTACATAGATGTTTGCATAACATTTTGTTTGATGCCATCTGTGTCCATATGAGTTCAGAGTAGAGCTGGAGCTAGGCGATAGTGTCGACCAAGGATGTAGCCTAGTCTCACCTTGTGTATGATACGTGGAAAGTAAATATGTATTTCCTGGAATGTTTGGGGATGAATGTAGAACAACTTATTATGTTTTATTGGCATGTTTATGATATTTTTTCAAGTTCAAAACCAGAGTATTATGCGATGGCCTCATTCAGTCAGGCAATGTGTAGGCCACCCCATATACCATTTGCTTTGTCATTTTTAAGGCCCCAAACACACCAAAACACAGATAATTTGGTGGTGTTTCTGTTCCACCTCAGAACCACCAGACTAGACAGCTATCGTAAGGCAACATAGCCCAGTCGTGAAGATCCTCTTCCAAAACCTCAGTTTTCACGACATCAAAAACGCTTCAGTAACCTCACAGGAGGTAAAATGTCACTCCTCTAGTGACCAAATGTAAAACACAATGTTCATAAACCTATATTCAGAGAATGCAGAGATGAAACAATTCTAAAACATGCCATAATCAATGAGAGGAAAGGGCAAAGATCTAAGAAAACACGGCGGCGCTCGACGACCCATCGCATAGTCCAAAGAGTATATAGAAATGTCCTTATTACTGCTCTAACTGACTAAGCTGACCTGGCATAGATCTGGTTTGGGAACATCTGATGACGATGCATTTGATGTCCCTGTGATGGCATCCTCCATCCCATGAGTCTCTCCTACTCTTCCAACACATTGTGCCTCCATATCAAAGGCTCCCTTTCCCCTCCCTCTGAACAGCAGTGATAATGAAATCCCACTAAAATGTTCTCCGAGCTGCAGGGATCACATCCAAGGATCGACCAAAGCTGAGGAGAGGGAGAAGAACGAGGCAACGATGGAAACTAGAGCGCCTAGGAAAGATGGGCAAGAAGAAAATTCCATAATTAGGAATTTCCTGGGAATTTCTTTGAAAAGGGCCTATTTTCTAACACCTTCAATGTGAAGTATGACCAATTTCAGGTTGGTGAAGTTTACGCCCTATACCCTAGTCACTGTCTAGTGAAGTCTACACCCTATACCCTAATCACTGTCTAGTGAAGTCTACACCCTATACCCTAATCACTGTCTAGTGAAGTCTACACCCTATACCCTAATCACTGTCTAGTGAAGTCTACACCCTATACCCTAATCACTGTCTAGTGAAGTCTACACCCTATACCCTAGTCACTGTCTAGTGAAGTCTACACCCTATACCCTAATCACTGTCTAGTGAAGTCTACACCCTATACCCTAGTCACTGTCTAGTGAAGTCTACACCCTATACCCTAATCACTGTCTAGTGAAGTCTACACCCTATACCCTAATCACTGTCTAGTGAAGTCTACACCCTATACCCTAATCACTGTCTAGTGAAGTCTACACCCTATACCCTAATCACTGTCTAGTGAAGTCTACACCCTATACCCTAATCACTGTCTAGTGAAGTCTACACCCTATACCCTAATCACTGTCTAGTGAAGTCTACGCCCTATACCCTAGTCACTGTCTAGTGAAGTCTATGCCCTATACCCTAGTCACCGTCTAGTGAAGTCTACACCCTATACCCTAGTCACCATCTAGTGAAGTCTACGCTCTATACCCTAGTCACCATCTAGTGAAGTCTACACCCTATACCCTAGTCACCTCTAGTGAAGTCTACATCCTATACCCTAGTCACTGTCTAGTGTAGTCTACACCCTATACCCTAGTCACTGTCTAGTGAAGTCTACGCCCTATACCCTAGTCAGTGTCTAGTGTAGTCTAGGCCCTATACCCTAGTCACTGTCTAGTGAGGTCTACACCCTATACCCTAGTCAGTGTCTAGTGTAGTCTAGGCCCTATACCCTAGTCACTGTCTAGTGAGGTCTACACCCTATACCCTAGTCAGTGTCTAGTGTAGTCTAGGTCCTATACCCTAGTCAGTGTCTAGTGTAGTCTACGCCTTATACCCTAGTCACTGTCTAGTGAAGTCTACGCCTTATTCTTTAGTCACTGTCTAGTGTAGTCTACACCCTATACCCTAATCACTGTCTAGTGAAGTCTACACCCTATACCCTAATCACTGGTCCTATAATGTGTAGTGTAATCTAGGCCCTATACCTACTTAGTGTGTAGTGTAGTCTAGGCCCTTTACCCTACTTAGTGTGTAGTGTAGCCTAGGCCCTATTCACTGTTTAGTGTAGTCTAGGCCCTCTACCCTACTTAGTGTGTAGTGTAGTCTAGGCCCTATAACCTAGTCAGTGTGTATCCAATGTGGGATTGGAGAGAAATCACAGAATAACATTTCTGTTTGACATGTCCAGGCAGCAGCAGCAGCTTGGACTTTGAAAGCCTGACCCGTTTCACCAGCGTGTTCTGTTATGTTGAACTGAAATAGTAGCAGATTGATTAACAATCTGGCAGCGCTGTGGAAAATGAGGATGAGGGGATTAGGAAGTGTTGGGGTTTTGTAATCTCCGAACCGGGAAGACGAGGTGGGAAGGGACGGATCAGCAATGTGTGAGCCGAGGTCGAGGGATTACTGGACGGCCGTTCAGAAGGGATCGCTTTCAGTCGGTGCAGGGTCCAATCCGACTTAACCCTTGAGACAGAGGTTAAGGTACAATAAATCACAGGCCCCTGTGAAAGTGACAGTCTCGACTGACGTATGACTCAGTCCACTCAAATCCTTCAACCCCTTTGAGAATAGAAGTGGTTACGGTGACACATTCTACGAATGGGCATTCATGTACAGTATAGATTTTTAATACAAAGTGAATCTGTTACGAATGCTTATATGAAGACTATTACTGCTGAAAATGTCAACTATATTAAGTAATACTGTTTATACAGAACCTTCAGAAAGTATTCACACCCTTTGACCTATTCCCCATGTTGTTGTGTTACAGCCTGAATTTAAAATGGATTACATTGATATTTTGTGTCACTGGCCTACACACAATACCCCATAATGTCAAAGTGGAATTATGCCTTTAAATGTATTAAAAAGGAAAAGCTGAAATATCTTGAGTCAATAAGTATTGTTATGTTATGCCTCAATAAGTTCAGAAGTAAAAATGTGTTTAACATGTCACATAATAAGTTGCATGCAATAATATTGTTTAACGTTCCTTAAATGATTACCCCATCTATGTACCCACACATACAATTATCTGTAAGGTCCCTTAGTCAAGCAGTGAATTTCAAGTACTGATTCAACCACAAAGACCAGGGTTGTTTTACAATAGAAGGGTAGATGGGGGAAAAAAAAGGTAGACATTGAATATCCCGTTCAGCATGGTGCAGTTATTAATTACACTTTGGATGTTGTATCAATACACGCAGTCACTACAAAGATACAAGCACCCTTCTTAACACAGTTGCCAGAGAGGAAGGAAACCACTTAGGGATTTCACCATGAGGCCAATTTTTTGTTTTTAAACAGTTACTGAGTTTAATGGCTGTGATAGGAGATAACTGAAGACTCCACAATGCTAACCTAAATGACAGAGTGAAAAGAAGGAAGCCTGTACAGAATAAAAATATTCCATAACATGCATCCCGTTTGCAATAAGGCACTAAAGTAAGCAGGGATGCAAATTTGGTTTTAGAAGTGGGGGGAACAAATTATTATTACACTCCAAACAGCCTGCCTGACCACTCAGAGGAGTCCGCATGGTCCTAAAACACACCGTTGCCTCGTTTTGTTTCATATTCCAATGATCAAGCTGGGGGGGACAAAAATGCTAATTCATAATGTTGGGGGGACATGTCCCCCCCGTCCCCAATGAAAGTTGCGCACTTGAAAGTAATACAGCAAAAGAATGTGGAAAAGATATGAACTTTTTGTCCTGATGTTTGGGGCAAATCCAAAACAACACATCACTGTGTACCATTCTCAATATGTTCAAGCATGGTGGTGGCTGCATCATGTTATGGGTATGCTTGTCATTGGCAAGGACTGTGGAGTTTATTAGGATAAAAATAAATGGAATAAGCACAGGCAAAATCCTAGACAAAAACTTGATTCAGTCTGCTTTCCAACAGACACTGGGAGACAAATTCACCTTTCAGCAAGACAACACAAGGCCAAATTTACCAAGACAACATTGAATGGTACATTTTTTACTTAATACATCGACTTGAAAATCTATGGCAAGACTTGAAAATGGCTGTCTAGCAATGATCAACAAACAACTTGACAGAGCTTGAATTAAAAAAAAAAGAATAATGAGCAAATATTGTACAATCCAGGTGTGCAAAGCTCTTAGAGATTTATCCAGATAGACTCAAAGCTGTAATCACTGCCAAAGGTGTTTCTAACATGTATTGTCTCAGGGGGTTGAATACTTATGTAATCAATATATATTAGTGTTTCATTATCCATACAGTTAAATCATTTTTCTTCCACTTTGACATTACAGAGTATTTTGTTTAGGTCGTTGACAAAAATATGAATCCAGCTGAATCCCACTTTGTAACACAACAAAATATGGAAAATGTCAAGGCGTGTGAATAGTTTCTGAAGGCACTGTACCTGAAAAGGCAAAGGAATCAATCATCCTGAAATCAAAACGGTCTGATTAGTCATCAACGGAATTGATTTGCATAGAAAAATGAAATAGTCGTAATCAATGAGAATAGAGCTAAATGAACAGAATTGGTTTCTAAATCCAGCCTTGTTTTGACCTGTCAATAGTCCTTTTGGGTGTAACCAAATCATCTAAAGACTCCCTTTAATGTTGGTCCCATTTCTCTGTGTGGCAGTGGGGAAAATGTATTTTATTTTGAGGGGCCAAATGGGAGACAAAGAGTGTGCCATGGGTCTTTGGTTCCCGGAGAAGACATTCTCACAGATGGGCTATTTCCAGAATGCTGTTAGACCTTCCGTGAACAAATGGGAAATACCATTCACACTTAAGTATCGAGCAGAGACACTACGAGGATGAAAGTACTGGCTTTTCAGAGAGACGAGTAGTAACCCGGGGAGAGACGTGACAAAGCATCCGAGGGCCGTCTGCATTTGATACTGTTTCCCACGGCATTAACATTTGACTGGATGATTCTATTTACATTTCTATCGCCACTTCACTGTGTTTAAAGTGCTGGTCTGGCTTTTGAAATACATGTTGTTGAATTAGTGAAATAGGGGAGCTGGTGTTGCTGTCTGAACTATGCTGTGGTCCTGCACAGCATCAAGATTTTCAATAATACAGCTACATGTACTGTAGCAGAAACCAGAGGCCTTGCAACAAAACGGTTTATATTGGCTTCTGTTGCAATGGTTTGAAGCTGAACGTCTGTGTGTGTGTGTGTGTGTGTGTGAGTGTGTGTGTGTGTGTGTTTGTGTGTGTCTTTGATAAGGCCAGGCAGTAATCACAGAGGTTATCTGCCAATACGAGTGTTATCACTCATCCTCCCACTCTGCAGCCCTGGCTCTACTATCCCTTAGACAAAATCAAATAGAAGATATCATCACTGTGACGAACATTGACCTATTCACATGGGACAGATTTGATTCTATGAAACTGAGGCAAAGCTGCTGGGGAAAGAATGACCAAATCTCCCCTTACTGGGTATAAATGACTATTTTCCTCAACAACTCTGATAGCTCTGTCATTGAAATGCTGAAATTATAGCCTCGCTCTTTGTGTCACAGCCACAATACCCCTAATCTAGTATAATGCTCATGAACATTTCAGTGTTTCCCTCTTACGATTATGGATAAAATCAGAACATCAGCCATAGTTATTTTTTCAAATACTCATTCTCTTCAAAGTTAGTTTCTATGACGATATCGTAGACTGCAAAGGTAAACAAACACAGTCCATTATTGACTGTATAGCGCAGCAATGACAAATCCTAATAGGTTTATGTTCAACTGAAAGATGTGTGAAAAAACTGGCAGTATTATAACCATTTATTAGCTTTTTTTTTACAGGAAATGTAGGAGTCTTTACCAGAAAGTGCAGGAATCTTTACCAGAAAGCAGCACAAACTGCTAAAGTTTCAATGCAGGTCAATAATCTGCTAAGGTTTCAATGCAGGTAACAAGGTAATGAAGTTGACCACACGGAGATTCTTAGAAAGGGACCATTTTATCTGTGCTTAATTTCTAAAGTGCTGCTTTCTATAAATGCTGGAAACACCAAAATACCCCATCATTTCCCCTCCAAGTGTCTTGAGGGGTGGAAGAGCTTAAGGTTGCATCCCAAATGGCACCCCACCCCATCAGTAGGCATTCCTTACATCAGTAGGCACCCCACCCCATCAGTAGGCACCCCACCCCATCAGTAGGCATTCCTTACATCAGTAGGCACCCACCCCATCAGTAGGCACCCCACCCCATCAGTAGGCATTCCTTTACATAAGTAGGCACCCTACCCCATCAGTAGGCACCCCACCCCATCAGTAGGCACCCCACTCCATCAGTAGGCACCCCACTGCATCAGTAGGCACCCCACCCCATCAGTAGGCACCCCACCCCATCAGTAGGCATTCCTTACATCAGTAGGCACCCCACCCCATCAGTAGGCACCCCACCCCATCAGTAGGCAACCCACCCCGAACAGTAGGCATTCCTTACATCAGTAGGCACCCCATGTAACGGCGTTCTTCGTTTGTCAAAAGAGAGTCGGACCGAAATGCAGCGTGGTGGTTACTCATGATCTTTAATGAGGAAATGGTGACGATACATGAAATAACTAAATAAATACAAAAACAACAAACAGAACATGAAACTTATTACAGCCTATCTGGTGAACACTACACAGAGACAGGAACAATCACCCCCGAAATACAAAGTGAAACTCAGGCTACCTAAATACGGTTCCCAATCAGAGGCAACGAGAAGCACCTGACTCTGATCGAGAACCGCCTCAGGTAGCCAAGCCTACACTAGACACACCCCTAATCAACCACAATCCCAATGCCTACAAAAACCCCCAATACGACAACACAAAAACCCATGTCACACCCTGGCCTGAACAAATAATTATAGAAAACACAAAATACTAAGACCAAGGCGTGACAGAACCCCTCCCCCAAGGTGCGGACTCCCGGACGCACCTCAAAACCATAGGGAGGGTCCGGGTGGGCGTCTGTCCATGGTGGCGGCTCCGGCTCGGGACGTGGACCCCACTCCATAAATGTCATAGTTCCTCCCCTTCGCGTCCTGGGATAATCCACCCTCGCCGCCGACCATGGCCTAATAGTCCTCACCCAGAACCTCACAGAACTGAGGAGCAGCTCGTGACTGAGGGGCATCTCGGGACTGAGGGACAGCTCGGGACTGAGGGGCAGCTCGGGACTGAGGGGCAGCTCGGGACTGAGGGGCAGCTCGGGACTGAGGCAGCTCGGGACTGAGGGGCAGCTCGGGACTGAGGGGCAGCCCGGAACTGAGGGGCAGCCCGGAACTGAGGGGCAGCCCGGAACTGAGGGGCAGCCCGGAACTGAGGGGAAGCCTAGTACTGAGAGGAAGCCCAGTACTGAGAGGAAGCCCAGTACTGAGATGAAGCTCAGGTAGGTAGTAGGCTCCGGTAGATCCTGGCTGGCTGGCGGATCTGGAAGATTCAGGTTGACTAGCAGATCTGGAAGATTCTGGTTGACTAGCAGATCTGGAAGATTCTGGTTGACTAGCAGATCTGGAAGATTCTGGTTGAATGGCGGATCTAGCTGCTCTATGCAGACTGACAGCTCTGACTGCTCCATGCAGGCTGACAGCTCCTTGCAGACTGGCAGCTCTTTGCAGACTGACAGCTCTGACTGCTCCATGCAGGCTGACAGCTCCTTGCAGACTGACAGCTCCTTGCAGACTGACCGCTCCTTGCAGACTGACAGCTCCCTGCAGACTGGCAGCTCCTTGCAGACTGACAGCTCTGACTGCTCCATGCAGACTGGCAGCTCCTTGCAGACTGGCAGCTCCTTGCAGACTGGCAGCTCCTTGCAGACTGACAGCTCCTTGCAGACTGGCAGCTCCTTGCAGACTGACAGCTCCCTGCAGACTGGCAGCTCCTTGCAGACTGGCAGCCCTGGCTGCTTCATGCAGACTGACAGCTCTGACTGCTCCATGCAGGCTGACAGCACCCTGCAGACTGGCAGTTCCTTGCAGACTGGCAGCTCTGGCTGCTTCATGCAGACTGACAGCTCTGACTGCTCCATGCAGGCTGACAGCACCTTGCAGACTGGCAGCTCCTTGCAGACTGACAGCTCTGACTGCTCCATGCAGGCTGACAGCTCCTTGCAGACTGACAGCTCCTTGCAGACTGACAGCTCCTTGCAGACTGGCAGCTCCTTGCAGACTGGCAGCTCCTTGCAGACTGACAGCACCCTGCAGACTGGCAGCTCAGGCTGCTTCAAACAGGCAGGAGGCTCCGGCAGCGCTGTAGAGAGAGAAGGCTCTGATAGCGCTGAACAGGCGGGAGACTCCGACAGCGCAGGAGAGGAGGAAAACGCTGGCTGCGCTGAACAGGCGGGAGACTCCGACAGCGCAGGAGGGAAGGAAGGCTCTGGCTGTGCTGAACAGGCGGGAGACTCCGACAGAGCAGGAGAGGCGAGGCGCACTGTAGGCCTGATGCGTGGTGCGGGCACTGATGATACTGGAGCGAGGACACGCACAGGAAGCCTGGTGCGGGGAGCTGCTACCGGAGGACTGGTGTTTGGAGGTGGCTCTGGATAGACCGGACCGTGCAGGCGCACTGGAGCTCTTGAGCACCGAGCCTGCCCAAGCTTACCTGGCTCGATGCCCACTCTAGCCCGGCAAATACGAAGGGCTGGTATGAACCGTACCGGGCTATGCACCCGCACTGGAGACACCGTGCGCTCACTAGCATAACACGGTGCCTGCCCAGTCTCTTTAGCCCACCGGAAAGCACAGGGAGTTTGCGCAGGTCTCCTACCTGGCATAGCCATACTCCCAGTAAGCCCCCCCCCAAATAATTTTTGGGGTTGCTTCTCGGGCTTCCTTGCCAACCGTGTTCCCTCGTATCGCCGGCTCCTATCTCCTGCTGCCTCTGCTTCCTCCTTGGGGCGGCGATATTCACCAGGCTGAGCCCAGGGTCCTCTTCCGTCTAATATCATCTCCCAAGACCAGAAGTCCTTATATCGCTGCTCCTCACGATTAACAGGGAGAGTTAGCTCAGGTCTGACTCCTGACTCTGCCACTCTCTCCCTGAGCCCCCCCCCCAATACATTTTTGGGGCTGCTTTTCGGGTTTCCTTGCCAACCGTGTTCCCTCGTATCGTCGGCTTTTATCTCCGGCTGCCTCTGCTCTCCTCAGTGCCTCCACCTGTTCCCATGGGAGGCGATCTCTTCCAGCCAGTATCTCCTCCCAAGTGTAACAACCTTTGCCATCCAATACGTCTTCCCATGTCCATTCCTCCTTTCGCTTTTCCTGCGGTCGCTGCCTGTAACCACGCCGCTCGGTCCGTGTGTGGTGGGTGATTCTGTAACGGCGTTCTTCGTTTGTCAAAAGAGAGTCGGACCGAAATGCAGCGTGGTGGTTACTCATGATCTTTAATGAGGAAATGGTGACGATACATGAAATAACTAAATAAATACAAAAACAACAAACGGAACGTGAAACTTATTACAGCCTATCTGGTGAACACTACACAGAGACAGGAACAATCACCCCCGAAATACAAAGCGAACTCAGGCTACCTAAATACGGTTCCCAATCAGAGGCAACGAGAAGCACCTGACTCTGATCGAGAACCGCCTCAGGCAGCCAAGCCTACACTAGACACACCCCTAATCAACCACAATCCCAATGCCTACAAAAACCCCCAATACGACAACACAAAAACCCATGTCACACCCTGGCCTGAACAAATAATTAAAGAAAACACAAAATACTAAGACCAAGGCGTGACACCCCACCCCATCAGTAGGCACCCCACCCCATCAGTAGGCACCCCACCCCATCAGTAGGCATTCCTTACAACAGTAGGCATTCCTTACATCAGTAGGCATTCCTTACAACAGTAGACATTCCTTACATCAGTAGGCATTCCTTACATCAGTAGGCATTCCTTACAACAGTAGACAGTCCTTACATCAGTAGGCATTCCTTACATCAGTAGGCATTCCTTACAACAGTAGGCATTCCTAGTCGATCACCAAACATTTCTGTAGAAAAGCCAACGATAAAGGTGCGCTCCTTTTTAAAATGTTTTATTGTGTTGTGCTGTTGGAGGTAGGTGCACTTGATTCGTAAGGCCTGCACCCATTTTGAACCATTTTATTTGTCTGAATAGACAAATCGGGAGATCTGTGGCTTTAATCATGTGTGCCTTCTGTGCAGGCCAATCGGATAGCTCAAATCACTGTGTCACGTTCTGACCTTTATTTCCTTTGTTTTGTATTTATTTAGTATGGTCAGGGCGTGAGTTGGGTGGGCAGTCTATGTTTGTTTTTCTATGTTTTGGGGCATTTCTATGTTTCGGCCTAGTATGGTTCTCAATCAGAGGCAGGTGTCATTAGTTGTCTCTGATTGAGAATCATACTTAGGTAGCCTGGGTTGCACTGTTTGTTGGTGGGTGATTGTCTATGTTGTAGCTTCACGGTCGTCATTTGTTTATTGTTTTGTATGCAGTGTCAGTACTTTCTTTATTAAAGATTTACCATGGACACTTACGACGCCGCATTTTGGTCCGACTCTCCTTTTCGCCTCTCCTCTTCGGAAGAAGAGGAGGAACACCGTGACACACTGTGCCTACCAAGCTTGTACGACCCTAGCCACAGCAAAGTTTGATAGGCTAATAGTCTACATAAGATTTAATAACTTGTAAAACCATGACCACAGTCTGTCAAAGAATACAGCAAAGATCTGCAGTTTAGAAGCGTGAGTTTATGTCTAAGTTACTATTCAGTACTGTCAACACTTTTTATTCAACACATTGAATAGCAATGGTTCCTTGAGGACCTCCAGGGTTCCTCAAGTCATCACTAATTCTAAGAGTTTATGGAGCCTCATCCTGGTGAATTCTGTAGGATAGTGTGTTGAGGACCCTCATAAACCCTCCAACAAACATTGCTCAGGGTTCATTTCACTGTACTTGTGCATGTGACATTAAAACTTGAACTTGAACTAATACAGCCTGTCGTGTCGATGTTTTATATCAAGGAATATTTAACTTTCTCTGGTCATAGGAACAACATGAATTTGTGCATGAGGTAGATCTGGTGAGACTCAAGTTTTGCCATCAGGATGAGCCGGTATCCCATCTCTCTGGTCAGTTTTATCGGAGGAAAGGAAGGAGAGCGGAGGGACCGTGAGAGGCAGACCCTCTGCTGCTCTCTCCCTCCCTCCACTGAGACTAATGCCATGTTCAAGACAGCTGGGAACTCAGAAATCTCTGCCTTCCAACTTCAGTGCGTTCAAGACAACTGGGAACTCTGAAAAAAATCAAGATCCGACTGGGAAAAATCGTTTTGAACAGTCATCCAAATCGGAATTTCAAGTCGGAAACAGGCATCTTTCTAGAGCTCCGACTTTCCGACCTGAACATCACTGGCATCAATATTTGTTCTTGACTTTTTCCAGAGTTCCCAGTTGTCTTGAAAGAACCATGATCATGAGATGCAGGTACCATCAGTCCAGTAAAAAAATGTATACTTTTATTTCAATTAATGCTGCGCAGTGCCTCACAAGTGATACACCAACTGATCTATTTTGTTATCAAAGCTTGAGGTTTGAAATATAATTGGGTCTGTGAATAACAATATTGGCAGGCCAGGCATATAGCCAATATGATGTGATAATGTATTAGGTGTACTGCACAAACCTCATTCCTACAGAAGTGTTTTTATTAGGTTCATGTATCTGAGCGGTAGATCTCGGCTTGGTTTTTGACTGCAAAAATGATCTTGACTCTGAAATGGTTGGTGACCACTGCCTTACATAGTTCACAATTTTTTCCCCCCAGAACCCCGTGGGCAGTATACTGCACTATGAAGGGAAAAGGGTGTCATTTGGTACACAGACTGAGAGATAGCCACGGCTGATAGTTGCTGCCATCCTACCGCTCTAACCTAAATTACAAACGGACCATTAAGCTTTATTGTGGGAAATCACACAAATGGGTAGATTTATGTCCGAAGTCAAGCTTTTATGAAATGGATACATCTGGAACACAGATTGTGGCAAAGAAATGAGAGCTGGAGAGTCCAAAATTCATATCAACCTGACCAGCGATTACTTCCCTGTCATTCTAACACAATTCCTATGGACATTTGGACCTCGGATATGATTGCAAATGCAAAATGTTGCCAACTGCATTAATAATGTACACTGAACAAAAATATAAACACAACATGCAGTGTTGGTCCCATGTTTAATGTAATGTAATGTAAAATCCCTGGCATTTTCCATATGCACAAGAAGCTTATTTCTCTCATATTCTGTGTACAAATTTGTTTACATCCCTGTTAGTGAGCAATTCTCCTTTGCCAATATAATCCATCCACCTGACAGGTGTGGCATATCAAGAAGCTGATTAAAGAGCATGATCATTACACAGGTGCACCTTGTGCTGAGGAAAATAAAAAGGCCACTTTAATTGTTCAGTTTTGTCACACAACACAATGCCACAGATGTCTCAAGTTTTAATGAGGCGTGCAATTGGCATGCTGACTGCAGGAATGTCCACCAGAGGTGTTGCCTGACCATAAGCTGCCTCCAATGTCGTTTTAGAGAATTTGAAGGTACTTCCAACCGGCCTCACAACCGCAAACTATGTGTAACCACGCCAGCCCAGGACCTCCACATCTGGTTTCTTCACCTGCGGGATTGTCTGAGGGGGGGCGGGGTGGTACTCATTCTGATTGGCTGGGCCTGGCTACTCAGTGGGTGGTCCTGGCTGCCAAGTGGGTGGACCTATGTGCTCCAAGGCCCACCCATGACTGCGCCCCTGCCCAGTCATGTGAAATCCATAGATTAGGGCCTCATGAATTTATTTCAATTGACTGATTTCCTTAAATGAACTGTAGTCAAATCTTTGAAATTGTTGCATGTTGCATTTATATTTTTGTTCTGAATATTTAATCAAGTACGGTTGGATTCATGTGTAAATGTTTAACTTTGAATATGATAAAAGTGTATTTGATCACCGTCATTGTCTCACACTCGAGTTTAGTGTCACTTACTTGAGCTTTCCTTTCACTTGATTGTGGGGACACAATTACGCATTCAGCAACTGTGGCAACAGCGACTTGTGGTTGGTTTTTGTTGGTAAGCAAAGCAGGTACATAATGTGTAGTTCTATACAACAGTAATCTCTCTTTCATTTGGCCATCGACTGGATCAATACCTCCTCTTAGGGTCATTTTTCCAAAATGACATGGTTTTCCAGAAATACCAGTTGGAGGATTTTAAGATTTCCTGATAGTTCCCTCCTGATTACGTCAATCTTACAACCAGGATGTCTGGACAACAAGAGACTTTGGAGAAAGTAGCAGAATTTATTTTACCATTGCGACATAGCATAGGACTTCACACAGCCCTAACACTCACCTCCCAAAAATGCACAACCGACGTGGCTCTGCGTATGTGACTCCTACTCAACTGAATGTATTCTAGATTGTGGCTCTGCGTACATGACTCCTACTCAACTGAATGTATTCTAGATCGTGGCTCTGTGTAACATGACTGACTCCTACTCAACTGAATGTATTCTAGATCGTGGCTCTGTGTAACATGACTGACTCCTACTCAACTGAATGTATTCTAGATCGTGGCTCTGTGTACCATGACTGACTCCTACTCAACTGAATGTATTCTAGATCGTGGCTCTGCGTACATGACTCCTACTCAACTGAATGTATTCTAGATCGTGGCTCTGTGTAACATGACTGACTCCTACTCAACTGAATGTATTCTAGATCGTGGCTCTGTGTAGCATGACTGACTCCTACTCAACTGAATGTATTCTAGATCGTGGCTCTGCGTAACATGACTGACTCCTACTCAACTGAATGTATTCTAGATCGTGGCTCTGTGTAACATGACTGACTCCTACTCAACTGAATGTATTCTAGATCGTGGCTCTGTGTAACATGACTGACTCCTACTCAACTGAATGTATTCTAGAATGTGGCTCTGCATACATGACTCCTACTCAACTGAATGTATTCTAGATCGTGGCTCTGTGTAACATGACTGACTCCTACTCAACTGAATGTATTCTAGAATGTGGCTCTGCGTACATGACTCCTACTCAACTGAATGTATTCTAGAATGTGGCTCTGCGTACATGACTCCTACTCAACTGAATGTATTCTAGAATGTGGCTCTGCATACATGACTCCTACTCAACTGAATGTATTCTAGAATGTGGCTCTGCGTACATGACTCCTACTCAACTGAATGTTGGAACCGCGCTGAGAATTCGAAAAGTATGAAAGCCAATGGTCCAATATTCTAATGTGCGGATGCAGACTCAATGTGGACTCTGATAAGCACCTATGGATGACAAAACGTCCATGAGTATAGTTTGTGCACATAAATCTATATGTCTGAAACGTTCTCAACCTATTTCAATCTGTCCATTATTCTTTTATCCATCTATTCATCTTATGTCTGTCCATCCATCCATCCATAATTTCTACCTTTTGTCACACAGGAGTACAGAGCATTGAGGTAAAACAGGAGTACAGAGCATTGAGGTAAAACAGGAGTACAGAGCATTGAGGTAAAACAGGAGTACAGAGCATTGAGGTAAAACAGGAGTACAGAGCATTGAGGTAAAACAGGAGTACAGAGCATTGAGGTAAAACAGGAGTACAGAGCATTGAGGTAAAAAAGAGACAGCGTCCACTGGAGACAGCGTCCAAGATGGCCGACCGTTGTTTTCAACTTAATCTACTCACGTTCGCATACACCGTTTCGAGGTGGTTGTTCATTCAATGTTAATATCTTCGGATGTGATGTAAAAACAAAATCAGAAGACAATTACATGAATAATTCAATTGATATCATTTTTGCACTTTTGACACATTTTCCAATTGGACTTCTCTGGGAATGGAATTTTCTTTTTGGGCTCGAATTCAGGTAAACTGCAATCCCGAAAGTGTCCTCTTAGCACAGTGTAAAGCATGCTTCTAGAACGGAACCCTGGGGCCTTGGTATATACACTATTGAGTTAGCTTTAGCCCAATTCAGTCTCCTTAGCCACTTTCCAGCTACCTCTAGTCTGTGTGTGTGTGCTCATCATCTACATAGAGAGAGAGAGAGAGAGAGAAAGAGAGAGAGAGAGAGAGAGAGAGAGAGAGAGAGAGAGAGAGAGAGAGAGAGAGAGAGAGAGGCTTGGCATTGATGCAGGCTACCGGGATTGATCCCCGCTCGCGGGCCTCCCTCCCAAGCCCAATTACAACACTGTGCTTTTGATTACCCTCCAAGGCTCTATTTTGGGCGATTCAAACATCCACCGCCGACCCACCTTTCATTCCTCTGCTCACTCATCCTCACCAACTAAAGCACTTTCTTAAATGTTTAGATGCGGCAATCCCAGAATCTCAGGGTACACAACAGAGGGATCCTCCCACACAGGCTGAGTCATGTGCTTGGGTTCTCTGGGCTGTAACCACTTCTTCCCGATCCCAAGCCAGTTCACATATTGCTTACTTCAATACAGGGTTTCCGGTGAGGAGGCATGTCTATGACTCATATTCATTTTGGTCTGTTATATAAAAAAAGACCTGGCTGCATGTCCATAAGCACGCCGACTCCAGTATGAAAGGAGAAACAAACACTCAAGCAATTAACTGCAGAAGGAAAGAAATCCTCTGTCAAAAAAAGCACTTATACTCAAGGTTAGCCCTCTCATGACATGCTGGGTGTTTAGATCCTATGGAACACTTCCCACAGCATGGACTGTAACCATGGCAATGCACATGACCTTCTGGCTGTTTTCCTCTGTGGAGAAAGAGAAAACAGCTTTCGGAGGACGAGGCAGGCGGCAGGGCGGTTCTGTTATTCCATTGGCAATGGAGTGTGGATGTCGGTGTTATTTTTGGAGTTTGTTGTTTGGGAGTGGGGCTGAAATAGGCTCTCAGGATTACATGAATAACAGTTGAAGATTAGTCTGGCTCTGAACAAAATGTCCATTCTGGGTCTAGCTGTTGCTCTGGTTGAAACCGTGGACAGCTGACTAAATGACCGACAACTGGACCTTGTGGAGTACAGTATGTTCATTCAAACCTATGTTGATATCTACTTATCTAGAAATATATTTATTTTCTGTAATTAGATTGCGATGATTAAATGGATAACTTTATTCGGTCTGGTTACAATACATGAATCACAATAGCATAATTGAGAGTTTGCTTTCCACATCAATATCTGTAACTGTCTACATAGAAGCATATGGCCTCTAATGTCGTTGATATCAAGACATATTTGTTTGATACCTCAGTCACTGATGACACAATGATGACTGCATAGCATAGATAAAAAATAAAAACGGAGAACTTTAACACTGTGGTGGGAATGTTCAGGCTGTTTGAATATATAAGGCAACCGGAGGAGAGGACAGATACATCCAGATGCTGCTCAATCAGTGTAGCTATAGCTTCTCCGCAGATGTTTAAAAGCCTTAGAGGACATCTGCATAATGCATAACTGGCTAGTGCACTGTGTTGTGTCTGTCAGAAGACGTACACTATCTTACCAACCTGCATGAATGAGACTGGGCAGTCAGATCAAGAGGTTGGGAGGATCATTTGAATATATAAACTAGCTAGATCCTGACTTCCACTTAAGTCAAATTTGAACTTAGTCTCACATTGACGTCAATGCGTTAGTATGAGAAAATTAGACCTAAGTGGAAGTTATGATTTGCCTTACTGCACCATAGTATGATAACTTGTCTTCGTGTTGACTAATGATCAATCCTGATCATTAATCAAAATGTCTTCTTGTCATTACTGTTGATTGGAACTAAGAATTAAGGAGAAGTGAGATATGCAAAGGAATTTCTCAATTTCAGGGAATGTTTTCTGGCAAAGGGGAGAGGAGAGTTGATCTGATCAGTTGGCTTGAGCTTTTTGGGGGTTAAATCCATCATGTTGCTCTCTTTCTCCATCCCTCTCTCTATCTCTCTTTCTCTCCATAAAACCAGCCATATATTTCTCTCTAAAAACGATCCATCCATTTCACCACTTAAACCTCTCAAAGCCTACGGGATTCAATTCCTCCATCGGCTGCACAAGCCTCAGGGTGCTGGTACCATGAAATTACAATCCAACCGGCTTAACTTTGACAAAATAAATGTTTTCGTTCATCAAGTGCCTTTGTTCCCAATGTTCTCGAACAAAATGATAGGCCACATTCCACATTATTTCCCAGGCTGCACCGTGATCAAATACCTGCATGGTGAAATCCCAAATGACAACGTTGAAGTTTCACAAAGTAGAGGTTTTCTCTTACATAACTCTTTATTAAAACCAATACTCATTTTCCTAATGTCAGGGGAATTGGGTTGACA
Source organism: Oncorhynchus kisutch (assembly GCF_002021735.2). Classification (NCBI taxonomy): domain Eukaryota; kingdom Metazoa; phylum Chordata; class Actinopteri; order Salmoniformes; family Salmonidae; genus Oncorhynchus; species Oncorhynchus kisutch. Next base: position 66,940,750 of record NC_034178.2, read on the forward strand.
ATTAAGTCAGTGGTAAAAGCGATGGTCAGTGAGGGACTGCTTTGTGTGTATGCACAACAATGTGTGTGTGTGTGTGTTTGTTAGATGGACTGGTTAAGGTGGAGATTTTCATTAGTGCTGCATGAGTCAACAGCCTTTTCAGAGAGTTGCCCCATCGTCACTAATTACACACTCCTGCATTTGGAGTTTTAATTGGGAAACTGATCTATGCATAACGTCCCTTTCTATCAGGATCCCAACCGGTGTGGGTTGCATAATTAACCAAAACTAGCGTTTATCTGTCACATCTTTATGTTTCTGCAATTGTTGCCATATTTCATTATTACTTTTGCTCAAATTAATAACGCAGTGTGTAATTACGTTCTATGTGCTCTGAATTATGAGCCGCTTGTATTCCTGCAATTGGGACTTTGATAAAGTAATGACTCTCAGTGAATTATGGGTATTGTTAGAGCTTTGGATCTGTGGTGCTGACACTAACAACGATAGAGGTGACATCACCGACAAGGCAATAACGGACAGAGTGCTGACTCGCGTTGTGCCTAATCACATCCACTGAATCAGACACTGTTGTTGAGTGCCGCTGAATCAGTCATAATCACATCCACTGAATCAGACACTGTTTTTGAGCGCAGTTCAGGTGATTGTGTGTGTGTGTGTGTGTTTGTTGCACTGTAAACACGTTTGTCTATGTGAACATGCATTTGTTTGTGTATATAGTAAAATACGTGTGTGTGTGTGTGTGTGTGTGTGTGTGTGTGTGTGTGTGTGTGTGTGTGTGTGTGTGTGTGTGTGTGTGTGACACCAGTACAGTACATCTACCTCCTCGCCATGACAACAAGTGTCTGCGATTCTGTCACGGCCACCAATCTCTCTCTCTAACCATGCATTTCTGCTACTGTTCTCCTACTAGTCACCAGACATATTGATTACAATTCATAAAAGAACTCCATGCCTGGGAGAAAGCTTGGGGCCTTCTTACAGTATTATGCAGTCAGCCATAACTAAAATATAGATCATTAATGGTCATTAAAGGTCCTTGAAGGGCATATTTGGAGAGGTGGAAAAGGAGTCTGGGTGGATGGATGAGGTTTGTCCGAGGCTGCTTACCAAACAGTACCCTATTCCCTAGTGCACTACAGGGCCCATAGGGCTCTGGTCAAAAGTAGTGCATTATATCGGGAATAGGGTTTTCATTTGGGATGCAGAGTGCTGAGAGAGTGTTAAACCCTCTGTCAGAAAGCCCCCAGACAGAGTGCTGAGAGAGTGTTAAAGCCTCTGTCAGAAAGCCCCCAGACAGAGTGCAGAGAGAGTGTTAAACCCTCTGTCAGAAAGCCCCCAGACAGAGTGCAGAGAGAGTGTTAAACCCTCTGTCAGAAAGCCCCCAGACAGAGTGCTGAGAGAGTGTTAAAGCCTCTGTCAGAAAGCCCCCAGACAGAGTGCTGAGAGAGTGTTAAACCCTCTGTCAGAAAGCCCCCAGACAGAGTGCTGAGAGAGTGTTAAAGCCTCTGTCAGAAAGCCCCCAGACAGAGTGCTGAGAGAGTGTTAAACCCTCTGTCAGAAAGCCCCCAGACAGAGTGCTGAGAGAGTGTTAAAGCCTCTGTCAGAAAGCCCCCAGACAGAGTGCTGAGAGAGTGTTAAACCCTCTGTCAGAAAGCCCCCAGACAGAGTGCTGAGAGAGTGTTAAACCCTCTGTCAGAAAGCCCCCAGACAGAGTGCTGAGAGAGTGTTAAACCCTCTGTCAGAAAGCCCCAAGACAAAATCTACTTTCTTGAAGGGTGAGCTTTTCAATGATTTCAGCACCATGGACAGCAGCACAGCAGCCCACAACATTACAGAGGCTGACTTCAGCTCCATGGACAGCAACACAGCAGCCCACAACATTACAGAGGCTGACTTCAGCTCCATGGACAGCAACACAGCAGCCCACAACATTACAGAGGCTGATTTCAGCTCCATGGACAGCAGCACAGCAGCCCACAACATTACAGAGGCTGACTTCAGCTCCATGGACATCACCACAGGAGCCCATGACATGAGAGAGGCTGATTTCAGCACCACAGACAGCACCACATCAGCCCATTAGAGAGGCTCGCTTTAGCACCACGGACAGCGCCACAGTGACATTTCCCACTATAAAAACCTCTAACTTATCTGCCCTCCACAGCAGTAGTGGTGACTACACAGAGTAATTCAAGGTTCGCTGCACACTGACTCCTGTGTGAACAGGATGCATGTAGGAGCCTCTGGCTAAATGGAATGTGTGCTGCTATTCTGAGATCAGTGGAGCTTTTCTATCTGCTGCTATGGGGGCAGAGAGGCGGGTGGGGAGGGAAGGATGGGTGGAGGGGGGTGGGGAGGGAAGGGGAGGGAGAGAAGGCATATTCAACACAGAGCAGGAGTTATCACTATGTATCTCCACACAGCCAAGTGCATATCTATCACATCTATGTGTTTCCCGAGATAAAATGAGACATCCATATGTTTCCCTGGATAAAATGAGACAGCTATGCGTTTCCCAAGATAAAAAGAGACATCTACGTGTTTCCCTGGATAAAATGAGACATCTATGTGTTTTCCTGGATAAAATGAGACATCTATGCGTTTCCCTGGATAAAATTAGACATCTATGCGTTTCCCTGGATAAAATGAGACATCTATGCGTTTCCCTGGATAAAATGAGACATCTATGCGTTTCCCTGGATAAAATGAGACATCTATGCGTTTCCCTGGATAAAATGAGACATCTATGTGTTTCCCTAGATAAAATGAGACATCTATGTGTTTCCCTGGATAAAATGAGACATCTATGCGTTTCCCTGGATAAAATGAGACATCTATGTCTTTCCCTAGATAAAATGAGACATCTATGTGTTTCCCTAGATAAAAAGAGACATCTACGTGTTTCCCTGGATAAAATGAGACATCCATATGTTTCCCTGGCTAAAGGAGACATCTAAACTCAGCAAAAAAAGAAATGTCCTCTCACTGTCAACTGCGTTTATTTTCAGCAAACGTAACATGTATAAATATTTTTATGAACATAACAAGATTCAACAACTGAGACACAAACTGAGCAAGTTCCACAGACATGTGACCAACAGAAATGTAATCATGTGTCCCTGAAGAAAGGGGGGGGGGGGTCAAAATCAAAAGTAACAGTCAGTATCTGGTGTGGCCACCAGCTGCATTAAGTACTGCAGTGCATCTCCTCCTCATGGACTGCACCAGATTTGCCAGTTCTTGCTATGAGATGTTACTCCACTCTTCCACCAAGGCACCTGCAAGTTCCCGGGCATTTCTGGGGGGGAATGGCCCTAGCCCTAACCCTCCGATCCAACAGGTGCCAGATGTGCTCAATGGGATTGAGACCCGGGCTCTTCGCTGGCCATGGCAGAACACTGACATACCTGTCTTGCAGAAAATCATGCACAGAACGAGCAGTATGACTGGTGGCATTGCCATGCTGGAGGGTCATGTCAGGATGAGCCTGCAGGAAGGATACCACATGAGGGAGGAAGATGTCTTCCCTGTAATGCACAGCGTTGAGATTGCCTGCAATGACAACAAGCTCCAATGGCACGTTGTGTTAGCTAATCCAAGTTCATCATTTTAAGAAACAGACACCTCACAAGTCCTCAACTGGCAGCTTAATTAAATAGTGGACGCAAAACACTAGCAGCTTCTGGCAGCTTCATTAAATAGTACCCACAAAACACCAGTCTCAACATAAACAGTGAAGAGGCGACTCTGGAATGCTGGCCTTCTAGGCAGAGTTTCCCTGTCCAGTGTCTGTGTTCTTTTGCCCATCTTAATCTTTTTTTTTATTGGCCAGTCTGAGATGTGGCTTTTTCTTTGCAACTCTGCCTAGAAGGCCAGCATCCCAGAGTCGCCTCTTCACTGTTGACGTTGAGACTGGTGTTTTGCGGGTACTATTTAATGAAACTGCCAGTTGAGGACTTGTGAGGCGTCTGTTTCTCAAACTAGACATTCTAATGTACTTGTCCTCTTGCTCAGTTGTGCGCCGGGGCCTCCCACTCCTCTTTCTATTCTGGTTAAAGCCAGTTTGCACTGTTCTGTGAAGGGAGTAGTACACAGCGTTGTACGAGATCTTCAGTTTCTTGGCAATTTCTCGCATGGAATAGCCTTGATTTCTCAGAACAAGAATAGACTGACGAGTTTCAGAAGAAAGGTCTTTGTTTCTGGCCATTTTGAGCCTGTAATCGAATCCACAAATGCTGATGCTCCAGATACTAAACTAGTCTAAGGAAGGCCCGTTTTTTAAGTTTTTTTATTTATAATGATAAACTTGGATTAGCTAACACAATGTGCCATTGGAACACAGGAGTGATGGTTGCTGATAATGGGCCCCTGTATGCCTATGTAGATATTCCATAAAAAATCTGCCATTTCCAGCTACAATAGTCATGTACAACATTAATATCTACACTGTATGTATTATCAATTTGATGTTATTTTAATGGATATAAAAAATAAATAAAAATAAAAATAAAAAAACAAGGACATTTCTAAGTGACCCCAACTTTTGAACGGTAGTGTATGTTTCCCTGGATAAAATGAGACATCTATGTGTTTCCCTGGATAAAATGAGACATCTATGTGTTTCCCTGGATAAAATGAGACATCTATGTGTTTCCCTGGATAAAATGAGACATCTATGTGTTTCCCTGGATAAAATGAGACATCTATGTGTTTCCCTGGATAAAATGAGACATCTATGTGTTTCCCTGGATAAAATGAGACATCTATGTGTTTCCCTGGATAAAATGAGACATCTATGTGTTTCCCTGGATAAAATGAGACATCTATGTGTTTCCCTGGATAAAATGAGACATCTATGTGTTTCCCTGGATAAAATGAGACATCTATGTGTTTCCCTGGATAAAATTAGACATCTATGTGTTTCCCTGGATAAAATGAGACATCTATGTGTTTCCCTGGATAAAATGAGACATCTATTAGTTTCCCTGGATAAAATGAGACATCTATGTGTTTCCCTGGATAAAATGAGACATCTATGTGTTTCCCTGGATAAAATGAGACATCTATGTGTTTCCCTGGATAAAATGAGACATCTATGTGTTTCCCTGGATAAAATGAGACATCTATGTGTTTCCCTGGATAAAATGAGACATCTATGTGTTTCCCTGGATAAAATGAATAGACATACACACACTTGCTCATACACATGCAAGCACACATGCACGTATGCGCGCGCACACACACACACAAACAAGCAAGCAACAGCGCTCGAGTAATCAGATTAGCTTGACAGAGCGTTGTGTCGTTAGGCGGGTTTATCTTGCACTCGACAACCTGCCCTTGATGAGGAGTTTAAACGGGTCGTGCTTCCCTTCAATCACCACGGTCTTTTGCCAAGCCTAGTCATAATTCTCACCCAAAAGATGCCCGCATTAAGTTAATTATTCATGTTCTGAGCTGCCACAGTCTATTTTTATCACAAAGCCCTCACAGGTATACAAGCTCCGAGCGGCGGCACAGTGACTGTTTTCAAATCTGAAACCTGGGGCTCCAGTGCATCCCTTGGAGCCCTGGTCAACACAACCCTGTTCAACACATTCCCTGTTCAATACAACCCTGGTCAATACAATTCCTGGACAACACAATCCCTGTTCAACACAACACTGTTACAACCCTGTTCAACACAACCCTGTTCAACACAACCCTGTTCAACACAACCCTGTTCAACACAACACTGTTCAACACAACACTGTTCAACACAACACTGTTCAACACAACCCTGTTCAACACAACACTGTTCAACACAACACTGTTCAACACAAGCATGTGTGAACAGGTAAAACGAAACTAAAGCTACACAACAACACAACAGGTTATTTAGGTATTGATCCAAATCCCTCTTTTCCCAGCAACACTGCTGTGGTGACGTATAGGAGGAGAGTGGAGCCGGGACTTGTTTTGACAGCTGGAGCAGACGGATGAGCAGCGAGCGATGGCAGGTTGGCATCTCCGTTAGCGAGCGTCGGTGTGTGTTGTGTGCCCAAACTTGCTCAGGCACTGGGCGCCATATGCATTTTGAGTGTTTACGGAGCCGTGGTTGTGGAGAGGGGGGGCGGGGTTGGGAGGTTTGGGGAGCATTGCACCCAAGCAGTGTGTGTCTGTGTGTATATCTCTGTGTGTGTGTGTGTGTCTGTCTGTGTGACTGTGTATCGGTCTGTGTGTATCTGTCTGTGTGTCTGTCTGTCTGTGTGACTGTGTATCGGTCTGTGTGTGTGTGTGTGTGTGTGTCTTTGTGACTGTGTATCGTTCTGTGTGTATCTGTGTGTGTCTGTCTGTCTGTCTATGTGACTGTGTATCGTTCTGTGTGTGTGTGTGTGTGTGTGTGTGTGTGTGTGTGTGTGTGTGTGTGTGTGTGTGTGTGTGTGTGTGTCTGTCTGTGTGTGTATCAGTGTGCTGTAATTCGCGTACGTTCACCAGTCCGTCGTATTTGGATAGAAACCCATTACTATTCCTGTCACACAGCAACAGTAAAGAGGAGAAGCATCACCCCAAGCAGGCAGGCAGGTAAGAGCATTATGCAGCAACACACTCACACTTGAATGTCCATTCGCTACCTTCTGGCTGTGTGAGTCTGTATGCACCGCACAAATGTGTGAGTATGTATGAGTATAGATATATTGGATTCATGTACGTGAGCTTGTGTGTGTGTGTTTGATGAGCTTATGTGTGTGTGTTTGTGCATCCGTGTGTGTGCGTGCGTTTGTGAGACAGATTCCATCACTCACCCTGGCTGTTGGGTCCCCCGTCCCCCTCTTCTGTGTCAGTTAGGTTGTTAAGCATCCTCGCTCCTCTATAACGGCTCTATAGGAGGGATACTACAACGCTTACCAGCCCCTTCTAGGCTTACTCCTGGCTTCTCCTTCACCAGGTGTCCTCCTCCACTAAACGTTTGACAATGCAGAACAAATGTAGTAGAAGGAGATGCTCTCCTCTGGTCCTGCCTCCCCTATGTGATGCTAAGCAGAGGAGCGAAGAGAGGCGGGTGAAAAAAATAGGGAGCGCTTTTTTTCTCTCCCTCTTTGCAGATCCTCCTCTCGTCGTCTCCTCGTCGCTTGTAAGCTCTCTCCCTCTCCCTCTCGCTCTCTCGAAATGAGGAGGTAGCAGTCACTCTCTCTCTCTCTCTCTCTCTCTCTCACACACACACACACACACACACACACACACACACACACACACACACACACACACACACTCACACACACACACACACACACACACACACACACACACACACACACACACACACACACACACACACACACACACACACACACACACACACACACACACACACACACACACACACACTCTCTCTCTCTCTCTCTCTCTCTCTCTCTCTCTCTCTCTCTCTCCTTCACCCCAACATAATCAGTGTAATTTCACCAAATTGATCATGTATTCAAAGGGTATTATTGGCTATCCCTCCCTCTCTCCTCCCTCTTTCTTTCTCTCCTCTTCTCCCTTTCTCTTCCTCAGTCTTTTGCCTCTCCCTCTCTTCACAGCTGTCATATGGAAAGGTGATTTGAGAGGGAGGACTCTGCAGTGTTTGAAGAGTGAGCTTTAGCCTTCCTGGGCTCTATGCCTCTCAGCTCTGGTGTTCCTTCTCCGTGTCGCCTTAAGAAACTGTGGCTGGCAAGCGCTAGTCGCTTTAATGTCAGATGCAAATAGCACATTGTGTTACCAGCTTTTTTGAACAAGCACAATCAATATAATCTGGGTTCAGCATAGTTATAGACAATAAGGACGCAGGTGCTCATGCTGACACACACACATACACACACACACACACACACACACACACACACACACACACACGCAAAGGGGGTCGACATGTATGTATTCTTAATCCTGTCCTTTTGATAATTTCCTTTAAATATAGACAGCTTTCTACCTATCCAGGGGGTCTGTACACAGTACTATATTTAAGTGTAGAATCATGTATACCATGTATACAGTGCATGGAGAGTGATGAAAGACTCTTGAGTGTGTAGTTGTTGAGACAGAAAGAACATCTTGTCCTTTCAAGAAAGGGGTGACTCACATAGATGAGAAAGATACATAGATTCATCTGTGTGTGTGTGTGTGTGTGTGTGTGTGTGTGTGTGTGTGTGTGTGTGTGTGTGTGTGTGTGTGTGTGTGTGTGTGTGTGTGTGTGTGTGTGTGTGTGTGTGTGTGTGTGTGTGTGTGTGTGTGTGTGTCACAGGTTGTGATACCACTCCAGAGATAAGAAAGCACTTCATCTTTAACAAGTCCGGGTACCACAGATGCACTCAAGACATTTCTATTAAAACAACTCCTCCTTTGGAATCACAAGGGATACAATGATTACGAAGCAGTGTTTAAAATCTCTCACCGTGGACACAGCCTTTAATCAGCCACATCTTCCATTATGTCATGTGTGTGTTTTTGTTTTGTGTTTATGGATCCCATTAACACCCTGGAAAACAGTGTGAATTGTTACTGAGTCGCCTACCGTGGTTGAACAAATAGGAATGACAGGAGAGATCTTCATGAAGATATCGCGTCGGGCCGAATAACTGCATGTACCTGTGACTGTATTCATGACACAGCACTGTCTCTTGTGCCTTATTGATTAGAGAAGACATCAATTAAGAAGTAATACAGGACTATGTCTAGCCAACCATCCAATCAAAAGACTAAATTATGGTACAGTAAAAGATTGACTAACATTGAGCAATAATGATGTGTGATTTACCCAATGATCGATCATTCATTATTGAGTATAACACTAATTTAGGTAGATATTCATTTAATCTCTGAGTATTGTGAGACCTATGGGACTGTAGTACTCAACAACTAAACAACACTGGCCTATCCATGGAGGTTAACCAATTTCCCCTTTCACATATCAACCTGGTCCTACTCCCTACTTCTCCCCCCTTGGTCCTGACCCGTCGATGTTTGCAGATCTGAGGGATCTGGATAGGTTGAATTAGTGTAGTGGTAGAGCTCCCTCCTATTGCTGAGTTGGTCCCTTGGTTTACAGCTCAATGTATAATTGTTGAATCGTTGCCACAGCCACTAACGCAGTGTCACATCTGGGACATCTGGTGATAAGAATCATCTACAGAATCTACAGATTCGGTACAGAATTGTCTGTCCATATAATCAATAGAATCCTACAACCCATCTCTGTGGTGGTTCTATAACTGTTATAAGTACAGTTGGGTTCTCTATACTTCAAACATAGAAAATAATACATTTCTGAACAATCAATGAATTAAAAAATTTTACAATACGTTTCAATAACAACAATGAAACCAGTCAGAACTGCACACACAAACATCCATTAACCAGATCATTGTTTATTTATTTTACCACCAACTTCTGGTGAACCCACTTGGCAGCCATTCAGCACATCAGTTCAGGCTGAGTAATAACAAGGAGCGAGGAGGTATGCTGCCGCTGTGGAAAATGATATGATAGCGGTGGTCTTCATGAACAATTCCTTAGATGCCATTTCCCCCGAAGCTAATCCCACTGGATCAAACCACTGACTCTCTCTGGTGAAGATTCAATGGATGTTATCATCTGTCTTAACCCCCCTCCGAACCAATTCATTCTCAATGGCATTCAGTCCGAAAGGTTCAGTACATAGGTTTGTCGTCTATACAACCATGGCAACCCCAACCAACCCCAACCAACCCCAGCCAGCCCCAGTCAACCCCAGTCAACACCAGTCAACCCCAGCCAGCCCCAGTCAGCCCCAGCCAGCCCAAGTCAACCCCAGCCAACCCCAGTCAACCCCAGCCAACCCCAGTCAACCTCAGCCAACCCCAGCCAACCCCAGTCAACCGCAATGGACCCTTTTACTCCATTAAGCCAACCTCTTTGACGAAAGACTGGTTTTGGGTCAGATGAACTGTTGTGAAGAAGAAAAGTGCAAGCGCCACAGGAAGAATAGTATTGGGTAACCTGCCCTTGTGTACTCCAGCACTCCAATCGATAGGCAGAGTTGTTGAACACGGGGCATAACAGGATCAGGTGGCATCAACAAAGCTGTGGCTTTGGCGTTGGGCTCGGGGAGAGACGGGCGCAGGGATCAAAACGTTGTCAACGCAAGCTCATGAGGGACGAGAAGCTTGTCTGTCAGACAGAGAACGCATTCTATGTTTAGCACGTTTGAGTGCGATGGGGGATGGGTCAGAAGAGTCCCTAGTAGTCGCTCTGTGTGTGTGTGTGTTTGTAGGAGGGTGTGGGAGTGTGAGTGCGTGTGCATGCATATGCGGATGTTTTTGTGTGTGTGTGAGCATGTGTGTTTGTGTGCATGCATAGCCATGTGTGTATGTGTGTGCGTGTGTGTGTATGTTAGCATGTGTGGTCCACCATGAGCGGCCATCATCAACAATGTCAGTGGCTCCATTAGAACCCATTTTATAACCCTGTCAGAGCACCTCCAAGACAAACGCACCATTCCAAACTCCTCGTAGAGTTGACAACAGCACCATTCCAACCTCCTCGTAGAGTTGACAACCGCACCATTCCAACCTCCTCGTAGAGTTGACAAACGCACCATTCCAAACTCCCCGTAGAGTTGACAACCGCACCATTCCAAACTCCCCGTAGAGTTGACAACCGCACCATTCCAAACTCCCCATAGAGTTGACAACCGCACCATTCCAAACTCCCCGTAGAGTTGACAACCGCACCATTCCAAACTCCCCGTAGAGTTGACAACCGCACCATTCCAAACTCCTCGTAGAGTTGACAACCGCACCATTCCAAACTCCTCGTAGAGTTGACAACCGCACCATTCCAAACTCCCCGTAGAGTTGACAACCGCACCATTCCAAACTCCCCGTAGAGTTGACAACCGCACCATTCCAAACTCCCCGTAGAGTTGACAACCGCACCATTCCAAACTCCCCGTAGAGTTGACAACCGCACCATTCCAAACTCCCCGTAGAGTTGACAACCGCACCATTCCAAACTCCCCGTAGAGTTGACAACCGCACCATTCCAAACTCCCCGTAGAGTTGACAACCGCACCATTCCAAACTCCCCGTAGAGTTGACAACCGCACCATTCCAAACTCCCCGTAGAGTTGACAACCGCACCATTCCAAACTCCCCGTAGAGTTGACAAACGCACCATTCCAAACTCCTCGTAGAGTTGACAAACGCACCATTCCAAACTCAACATAGGGCTCTTATTTAAATGAACTTAAAGCCCAGCTCTAAAAAGATCAGGAATGAGAATCATTTGTTGAATAATGTTTTTGTAAATAGGTCCCTGGAAGAGGTCATACAGACCGAGTCCCACTACTCAAGGCTCCTCCTCCATAATGAAGAGAAAGACATTGGTTGATTAAAAAAACATATCATTCAGAGTAGAATCAGATGACATCTGGTGACCTTGTGTCGGGTCAAGGAAAGGATGGAGTGACACAAGGTGATGACGTGTGTTAAAATACACTGAACAAAAGTATAAATGCAACATGCAACAATTTTAAAGATTTTACTGAGTTACAGTTCATATAAGGAAATCAGTCAATTGAACTAAATTCATTAGACACTAATCTATGGATTTCACATGACTGGAAATACAGATATGCATCTGTTGGTCACAGATAACTTTAAAAAAGGTTGAGGCGTGGATCAGAGGGGCGTAGTCAGTATCTGGTGTGACCACCATTTGCCTCATGCAGTGCGACACATCTCCTTCGCATAGAGTTGATCAGGCTGTTGATTGTGGCCTGTGGAATGAGCCTCAGGATCTCGTCACGGTATCTCTGTGCATTCAAATTGCCATCAATAAAATGCAATTGTGTTTGTGGTACGTGGTGGAAACTGAGGAAAACCTAAAAGTACATGATGTATACATGATGACGTGTGAGTTCAAATATATATCTATGTACACATATAGTATATAGTAAAGACCTCCTTTGCGTGTACAGTACATTTCTGCATATAACACACGAGCCTCCACTAATTAAAACTACATTCAACAACCTCAACTTTGTTGTGCCGTGAATGCAAAGGAAAGGAAAAATACATTTGATTCAGCCAAATATACATAGACACAATTCCAAACGTGGAATATTAAAACAACTCAAATAAAATGTAGGATTTATGTGAACTAAGTGTTATATTGCAGTGATTTCAGAAAAGAACGTTAAACTTTAACGTCCTACTAGTCAAACGGCACGTCTCATAATGAGCTGTATCTCCCGTTAGATTTCCCCTGTCTCTGGAAAGGCCTTTGGAGATAGAACAGTCTAATACCCTTCTTCACAAAGCTTCACAGGGCTCATACTGTTGCACTACAGTTACACATAGAAACTACACCAACCTTTTTATTAAAACAACTGTTCTAATCTGGCTGTGTATTGGGGCAGGCCAATAGTGAAACTTGTAGTACGGTAACCTTGTTTTCTTCAACCAACCAAAGGAATTTCTCCGTAAGGTGAACGTCATTTTAGTTTCTTGATACCTTTGCATTCAAGGCACTCCGCCGGTTTACCTATCGCTGCCAAAATAAATAACAAGGTTATATTCGCTGTGTAAATTGTCTTTATTAAATCGACCCACACTGAAATTTGTCCTTCACTCTGAAAAACAAAATCGAATGATGGGTTTCATACTTACAGCTACTACAAAACATGCAATACAGTATCATGTCGTGACTGAAAAGTAGAAAATGCAATATTTTAGGCGGCCATCATTTTACATGTAAAACTTATGCAGTATCCAATTTCAGAGAGTCGCCGTGAAGGGGGTTGTGCCAGACTGAATCAATTTGATACTGTCAATGAACGCCTCTGTGAATTTGTTCCTCGACCCCCTAGACAGCTAGCAACACTATGTGTGAGGAATTGGACTGAGAAAGCTGTCAACACAGCCTATGGTATTAAATAACTTGACCAAGTAAGTAACTAAACTTCTATCGCAGGGGTTGAGTCATTAATCTCCCAATAGCCTGGACAGTGTAGAAACATATGGCAACGCTTTGATTCAGAGGCAACGTCCAAAGAGGGGAGAGTATCTCCTGCAGCCGTGGCAGGAAGCTGCTTGGGTCGTGTTATAGCGGGGGGCATTAAAAAGGTGAACCTGACAGAACTATTGAGCTATGTTGCCGAAACCCCCTGGAACGTTCCAGATTAAAGACGTAGTGGGTGGATAGAAAATGGTAATGTGTAGCCGTCCTCGTCGAGGAACTAAAGGGCCACAGTCCAGAGGATCAGACCCACTGAGAGGAGAGAGATATTTCAAGTGGTTTGTCATCTGAAGTGACTGCGATATGTGAGAGTAATACTTTTGTGTTCAACTGACTAGGTTTCCCATTTCAATACCCAACACGGTTGTTTTTGTATCAAATTACGGCGCCACACAGTCTCATGGTGCTGGTTTAACGGAGCGTCTTCCTTCCATCAGCACAAATCAAAATCAAATCAAATGTATTTATATAGCCCTTCCGTACATCAGCTGATATCTCAAAGTGCTGTACAGAAACCCAGCCTAAAACCCCAAACAGACTAGCACACTAGTAATTTATTCCCCCTTTTTATTTATTCCAATTTAGGCACAGAGAGCAGGAACAATGTTTAACGATTTGACCCCATTCTCCCACATAAGAAAAGAGTGTCGAACGAGAGCAAATTCTGCTATCCAGATGAGGGATATCAGTAGAAATCAGAGGAGGAACTAATAGGCTATTTGCATACATGTTTTAATTTGGACTACCCATTACAGTATGTGGGCCTATCTCCTCTTAGAAGTCACTAAATCTACAGAAAATATACACACTAGACATTCAATAAACAGAAAGGGCTTTTGTTGAAAGGAGATGACCGAATCATCCTGCATAATACAGATCAATGTTTGGGACATATAAACCACATCAGAGGGATTACCTGTGTCAGAGAATTGGCAGCCCTATTGTTAGCTTAGTGGTAATTGGCAGCCCTATTGTTAGCTTAGTGGTAATTGGCAGCCCTATTGTTAGCTTAGTGGTAATTGGCAGCCCTATTGTTAGCTTAGTGGTAATTGGCAGCCCTATTGTTAGCTTAGTGGTAATTGGCAGCCCTATTGTTAGCTTAGTGGTAATTGGCTGCAATAATGAGGAAAAAGAAGAAGAAAACTACAGTGCACACAAATATAAATATCTCCTGAGACCACCAAAACAGTATAGGACCCTAGGGTTGTTTATACATAGAAGAAATGATACCTCATTAGTACTTTTTGTTAGTTGATACATGCAAGTAGATACTGAAGACTGATACGGATACTGTTCGAATTTCAAATGAGATTTCCAGTGTTTGTGGAAAATAATATTGTTGTATTTTACTGCACACCGTGCTGTTCAGTACTGAAGGTTCCAGAATGTAAGCCACACTGTGCTGTTCAGTACTGAAGGTTCCAGAATGTAAGCCACATCGTGCTGTTCAGTACTGAAGGTTCCAGAATGTAAGCCACACCGTGCTGTTCAGTACTGAAGGTTCCAGAATGTAAGCCGCACTGTGTTGTTCAGTACTGAAGGTTCCAGAATGTAAGTCACACCGTGCTGTTCAGTACGGAAGGTTCCAGAAGGTAATACCCACTGTGTTGTTCAGTACTGAAGGTTCCAGAAGGTAATACCCACTGTGTTGTTCAGTACTGAAGGTCCCAGAAGGTAATACCCACTGTGTTGTTCAGTACTGAAGGTTCCAGAAGGTAATACCCACTGTGTTGTTCAGTACTGAAGGTTCCAGAAGGTAATACCCACTGTGTTGTTCAGTACTGAAGGTTCCAGAAGGTAATACCCACTGTGTTGTTCAGTACTGAAGGTTCCAGAAGGTAATACCCACTGTGTTGTTCAGTACTGAAGGTTCCAGAAGGTAATACCCACTGTGTTGTTCAGTACTGAAGGTTCCAGAAGGTAATACCCACTGTGTTGTTCAGTACTGAAGGTTCCAGAAGGTAATACCCACTGTGTTGTTCAGTACTGAAGGTTCCAGAAGGTAATACCCACTGTGTTGTTCAGTACTGAAGGTTCCAGAAGGTAATACCCACTGTGTTGTTCAGTACTGAAGGTTCCAGAAGGTAATACCCACTGTGTTGTTCAGTACTGAAGGTTCCAGAAGGTAATACCCACTGTGTTGTTCAGTACTGAAGGTTCCAGAAGGTAATACCCACTGTGTTGTTCAGTACTGAAGGTTCCAGAAGGTAATACCCACTGTGTTGTTCAGTACTGAAGGTTCCAGAAGGTAAGCCACAGTGTGTTGTTCAGTACGGAAGGTTCCAGAAGTCCAGCATCAACACTAAAGACCATATTTTCATCAAGCAAAAGAGCACATATCTGCTCAAAGAAAAACTCAATCTCCAGGAAACGTTTTTATTTAAGGTTTTTCTAAGTTTTTCATTAAAAAGGTTCTTCAAAGTTATAAGGGTTTTTAGTGAGTTGCAGTACATAAACTAAATTTTTTATTTATTTTACCTTTATTTTACTAGGCAAGTCAATTAAGAACAAATTCTTATTTTCAATGATGGCCTAGGAACAGTGGGTTAACTGCCTGTTCAGGGGCAGAACGACAGATTTGTACCTTGTCAGTTCAGGGATTTGAACTTGCAACCTTTCGGTTACTAGTCCAACGCTCTAACCACTCTAACCACTAGGCTACCCTGCCACCCCAAATAGAATCATGTGCTAGAATCATAGAATCATGTGCTTTCCTTTCTAATTGGAATAATAACTAACTCACTACTCACTACCATTTGCTTGTGCAAAATGTCACGCTTTAATTTAAAAATACATGAATAGCTCCTGCAGTCAGGTGTGATCAATGACTGTTTTATAATTACACTATGGCACATCACAGGAAATGTGGAACAAAATCTACTGAGCCCTGAGAACTATCACATAGTCACAATGTTGTACTGCAGGTGTGCAAACTTATGGGGTGCTTCAAATCCGGTCACTGATTATGTTATGTGATGAATACGTTTTGTACAGAAATATCATTGAACAATCACTTGTTACTAGGTCTGAATGGAATCTACTCTACAGCTCATTGGAGCTGCTAAATGATCTATCAACATAACGGAATTTGAAATGAGACAAGCGTATGTTGAGTGTGAACCCAACACTAGAGGACTATGTTACGACATACTGTAAGTCCTTCTGGTACGGATCTCGCTGTTTGCAGAAAACATGGTGTCTGGGAATCCAATGATGACTGTATGATGCTAGGTCTTACGTTAGTGGAGATTCAATGTTCCGTTGGAGCTTATTCAATGATGGTCACAGACCTCATTACTTTAAAAATATAAAATCTTCTATCCCGTATATTTCTTTAAACTTTGTTTATTCAAAAGTTTTTATTGATTCATAGTTTTAAGTACATTCAATATTTTATCATGAATTAAAGTACTGTATCTTCTCAAGCCAGGTGCCAGATTTTTCTACAAAATTCAAAGCCATTGATATTATTTTTGTGTACATATGTTTTTGCTACAGAATCATAGAGCGAAGGATGTGTGATTGATTAAAGGTTAAATCATTAGGGGAGAGTGGGGTATGTTGAGCCAACACTTGTTTCTAAGAAACCACACACAAAATCTATCATTTGACCAAATATTTAGGAAGAGGTCATCATTCATGAAGCAAGGTAGGTCAGAAAAACGGGTTTTCACCAAGTCGGATTCATTTATTGTGTTGAGAGGTTT
This sequence comes from Oncorhynchus kisutch, assembly GCF_002021735.2. NCBI lineage: Eukaryota > Metazoa > Chordata > Actinopteri > Salmoniformes > Salmonidae > Oncorhynchus > Oncorhynchus kisutch. Next base: position 66,957,477 of record NC_034178.2, read on the forward strand.
TATGATGCTTCTACCTAAGCCAGTGGTATTCAAACGGGGGTCTGCTGAACATTTTTTTATTTAAAAAAAGTGACAAAAACTAAATATGTATTTCAATGTTTTTATGAATATAAATAGGAACAACGGAATAAACACATTGGGAATTACATACCTTCAGTAGAAAAGAGGAGAATATTGTCTTTCTAATGATGTCAACTTTATTTCTCAACCCAAAAATTCAGAAAATTACACTCATTGGAAACAATTACACTCACTGGAGCATTGCATAACTGACATAGGCTTTGGAAAAGCACATGCGAATAGCCTAACAGTGCAGCTGCTGGTAAGGTTTCTTGATTTGAACATACAATTGAAGTCGGAAGTTTACATACACTGAGGTTGGAGTCATTAAAACTTGTTTTTCAACCACTCCACAAATTTCTTGTTAACAAACTATAGTTTTCGCAAGTCGGTTAGGACATCTACTTTGTGCATGACACAAGTAATTTCTTCCAACAATTGTTTACAGACAGATTATTTCACTTATAATTCACTGTATCAAAATTCCAGTGTTCCAAAAGTTTACATACACTAAGTTGACTGTGCCTTTAAACAGCCTGGGAAATTCCATATAAAGATGTCATAGCTTTAGAAGCTTCTGATAGGCTAATTAACATCATTTGAGTCAATTGGAGGTGTACCTGTGGATGTATTTCAAGGCCTACCTTCAAACTAAGTGCCTCTTTGCTTGACATCATGGGAAAATCTAAACAAATCAGCCAAGACCTCAGAAAATAAATTGTTGACCTCCACAAGTCTGGTTCATCCTTGGGAGCAATTTCCAAACTCCTAAAGGTACCACGTTCATCTGTACAAACAATAGTACGCAAGTATAAACACCATGGGACCACGCAGCCGTCATACCGCTCAGGAAGGAGATGTGTTCTGTCTCCTAGAGATGAACGTACTTTGGTGTGAAAAGTGCAAATCAATCTCAGAACAACAGCAAAGGACCTAGTGAAGATGCTTGAGGAAACAGGTACAAAAGTATCTATATCCACAGTAAAACGAGTCCTATATCAACATAACCAAAATAATGGGGTCTCTATAAGCTTCAATATGATGTCCTAAACCTAGCATGAAAGTACATCCTTGTAGCTGTGTGGGCTAATATAGTCTAAATGTTTGCCTTGGTGTATGTTGAGCCTATGGCCATAGAGTATGTTGAGCCAATGAACTTGGTGTATGTTGAGCCAATGGCCATGGAGTATGTTGAGCCAATGGCCATGGAGTATGTTGAGCCAATGGCCATGGAGTATGATGAGCCAATGGCCATGGAGTATGTTGAGCCAATGGCCATGGAGTATGATGAGCCAATGGCCATGAAGTATGTTGAGCCAATGGCCATGGAGTATGTTGAGCCAATGGCCATGGAGTATGTTGAGCCAATGGCCATGGAGTATGTTGAGCCAATGGTAAATTGATCAAATTTCCGTGTTTTCATCCCAAGTGTGAAGCACGGCATTATCTCTGTAATATGAGGTAACACCAGGGCCATGCCTATGTTAAAAGTGTACTTTTTTAACAAAGTGTTTGATAGCTATTAAGCCAGTGTTAAAATATGATTAGAATAATTAAAGACTAAAAAGTGATTGTGACTGTGCTGAGTTGTGCTTGGGAAATAGAAATAGACGTGGAAATTTGTAGGCGGCTTAATTTACACTCTCTTGTGGCTCAATTTACCCCAATCCTGGTGTAAGTTGAGCCAAGAGACCACATTTTTTGAACAAGCTATGCTTTCAAAACTGTAATGTTTACATGAATTCTGATTATTCCCAGGGATACACCATATCCTGAAATATATGTAGATATATTTGTTAGAAAGAATACTATACATCCTTTGATGGAATGATGTTGAATGTAACAAATGACTCACCTTACCCCACTCTTCCCTACTGTTCTCACATTAAAAGGCAATTTTATGCCACATTGACCTTTGGGGCTATTTCAGTCTGCTGTGCTACATCAACGCTCAGCGCAAACTGACATTTTTCCAGGAAACATTTTGCTGGGAAAACACAACGACGAACAAGGCATGAATGGGCAGTTTGTAGAATACACTGTTCTTCAGTCAAAACATTTCCCTCCAAGTTTCCAAACAGCCTCTGTAATGTGAGGGATTTCACATCGTCAAAGTTTTCTACTGGCAGAGCAATATTGCGAGGCGTTGATATCTTTGACAGAAACTCAGCAGGTCTTGAAATTGCTTCCCTGAAAATTGACGGCTTTAAACAATAGTTTAAAGGGGGGGGGGGGTGCATTTTGCTTAGGCCTATGTGTTGGTGAAGGACAGAACATATGGTAACGGGGAAAGATAAAGGTGGGAAGAGAGAGAAAACACGGAAATAGACAAGAAGTACAAATAGACCAAATGAGAGTAAAAAGAAAAAGAGAGAGTGAAAGATAGTGAACAGGAAGATAAATGCATGAAACAATTCAAATGTAGCCCGTAAATCAGCCGGGCAGAGGGCCAATGAAGTTTATTTTCCAGACGGAGACAGCTTTTTAATCATCCCAAATTATTTTGATTGGGAGCGTGAGGAGTGGACGACCAGGAGCGCGTCCAGGACTGCATTAAAAATATTCTCTCTCATTAGAAAGCCACTGTGTGTCTCTGGGCTTGATAACACCTGCCACTGTGAGTCATCACTACATTGGATGGGAAGAGGAGTGAACTTGCTGTGTCTCAATACACACAGAATCACACAGGCTATAAACAGGTCTGGCTGTGTTTCAACACACACACAGAATCACACAGGCTATAAACAGGTCTGGCTGTGTTTCAACACACACAGAATCACACAGGCTATAAACAGGTCTGGCTGTGTTTCAACACACACAGAATCACACAGGCTATAAACAGGTCTAGCTGTGTTTCAACACACACAGAATCACACAGGCTATAAACAGGTCTGGCTGTGTTTCAACACACACAGAATCACACAGGCTATAAACAGGTCTGGCTGTGTTTCAACACACACAGAATCACACAGGCTATAAACAGGTCTAGCTGTGTTTCAACACACACAGAATCACACAGGCTATAAACAGGTCTAGCTGTGTTTCAACACACACAGAATCACACAGGCTATAAATGCGGCTAGCTGTGTCTCAATACACAAGGAATCACAAAGGGCTGTAAACGTGGCTAGCGGTGTCTCAATACACACAGAATCACACAAAAGCCAGCTAGACACTAAAGTACAGTGAGGAGGTGGTGTGAGGGGAGCAGCTGTCAGATGTTTTCAGAAGATGGGCATGGACTCTGCTGTCCTAGCTTCAGGGGGAAGCTGGATCCACCATTGGGAGGACAGAGAAGAGCTTGGACTAGGCTGAGCGGGAACTGCCCTCCCGTAGGGGAGGGAGGGCCAAGAGACCAGAGGTAGCAGATCGTAGTGCTCGTGTTCGGGTGTAGGGTCATGCTAAAGACTGTGGTCAAACAATCTTTCAAGCTCCAGTTTAAAATGTTGAGGGATAGCTTACAGTGTTGCAAATTAGTAAAGCTAACTAACTACCAAACATGTTATTTTATAGCTAGCGGGTTTTATTTGTTTTCTTTTGAAAACAAAGTCACTACTGGTCACTGAGTCACTAGTTGAGTCAAATTTTCAAGACTTGTGACTCGACGGTTGATAACTCACTGTAAATCATTTTACTGTGGTTTATAATAACTGTGGTTTGATACAATTACTTAATTATAGTCAGTGAACTAGCTAGCAAATGTAACACTTCAGTGGTGATATGTAATTTGACGTCATGGTCACAGACTTAAGAAATGTCTTCACTATTCAGACTATCCTTATTCTTGCCTGCAATTTATCAATCTGAGAGCTGAAAACGGATAGCTGTTGGCTTGGCGTGTCAATGGGACGTCCCTGTATTTGTCCCAGCATTTGCCCACAATCACTGCAGGCGTTGTCTTGTAAATGGAAGAATTTAAGTGGCAGGACAATCAGGCCATTCACATAATTGGGAAGACAAGTGATGTCCACTAGCCTTACATCCTTCTGCTTGGTCTATATTATTGACTTCATGTTTCTCTGGGAGTCAAACTGTTCTCTGAGAATTGAAACACCACTCTGACTGTGTAAAAAGGAGGAAGGGTTATTGAAATTCCCTTGAGTATTAGAAATCGTGCAGATGGAAGGAAATAAATATTGTTTGATTGTAATTTATTAAAAAATAAAATAAAAAAACTGTATCCCCTTTACAATCACACTTTTTCAACTCTACAAAGACATACACATGTACTACTGCAGTCTGATATGAATACTGCCTCGTATGATTGACTGGATCAAAAACCAATTGGTTATAATGAAATGCAATGATATTAAATGTGTTACATAAGTAAAGGGTTGAAAACCTAAAATAGCCACTTCTCACTCAAACGGGTGACATCATCTGTACTGTACTTAGTACAGTTCAGTCCCTCCACTGCTTGTAACACCCATACAACATCATTGTGGGTGTCTTGTATCTCTGTGTTGCTAAGACAAAGTGATTAGATACCGACAGATCTTCCACTGTTACAGTCATTTAGGGAAATGGTCATCAGTCCCAGGAATACACTTGTATTGTTCACTAGGAAACATGAGGAACATGCTAGTATTTGTATTTGTTATAGCTCCCCATAAGTCAAGGCAGCAGCTACTCTTCCTGAGGTCCAGCAAATTTAAGGCAGTTCTATATAATTAAAAACATTACATTAGATTTCACAACACATTAAGTGTGTGCCCTCTGGCCACTACTGTACTACTACCTATCTACAACACAACATCCATGTGAGCATGTGTCTGTGTGTGTGTATCTGGTGTGTGCCATCAACAGGGAACTTTTGATGTCAGAAACTTTCTCTATACTCTATACGGTGAGAATGATCACAGTAATTAACAACAAGAAAACCTTTCTAAGAAATAAAATATTTTCTCTACATTTGGTATTTAGAGGATGAAAATACTTGAATCAAATATCATTTCTGAATTTTTTTTGTGGCTGAAAAGTGTCTACAGTATGTGAATAAATGTTTTCATTTTTCAGGTGATTGAAGCTATCCACTATTCCCACTATTCCTCAGCTACATACTAGCCCTTCAGCCCAACACAAAAACTCTGGATTTGAGTGTGAACTATTCCTTCTTTACATCAAAGGAATTTTCCATGTATAGAGTTGAAGTCGGAAGTTTACATACACCTTAGCCAAATACATTTAAACTCAGTTTTTCACAATTCCTGACATTTCACCCAAGTAAAAATTCCCTGTTTTAGGTCAGTTAGGCTCACCACTTTATTTTAAGAATGTGAAATGTCAGAATAATAGTAAAGAGAATGATTTATTTCATATTTTATTTCTTTCATCACATTCCCAGTGGGTCAGAAGTTTGCATACACTCAATTAGTATTTGGTAGCATTGCCTTTTAATTGTTTAACTTGGGTCAAACGTTTCGGGTAGCCTTCCACAAGCTTCCCACGGTAAGTTGGATGAATTTTGGCCCATTCCTCCTGACAGAGCTGGTGTAACTGAGTCAGGTTTGTATGCCTCCTTGCTCGCACACACTTTTCAGTTCTGCCCACAAACTTTCTATAGGATTGAGGTCAGGGTTTTGTGATGGCCACTCCAATACCTTGACTTTGTTGCCCCCTAAGCCATTTTGCCACAACTTTGGAAGTATGCTTGGGGTCATTGTCCATTTGGAAGACCCATTTTCGACCAAGCTTTAACTTAACTGATGTCTTGAGATGTTGCTTCAATATATCCACGTAAATTTCCTCCCTCATGACACCATCTATTTTGTGAAGTGCACCAGTCCCTCCTCCAGCAAAGCACCCCCACATATGATGCTGCCACCCCTGTGCTTCACGGTTGGGATGGTGTAATTTGGTTTGCAAGCCTCCCCCTTTTTCCTCCAAACATAACGATGGTCATTATGGCCAAACAGTTCTATTTTTGTTTCATCAGACCAGAGGACATTTCTCCAAAAAGTACGATCTTTCTCCACATGTCCAGTTGCAAACCGTAGTCTGGATTTTTTATGGCGGTTTTGGAGCAGCGGCTTCTTCCTTGCTGAGCGGCCTATCAGAATATGTCGATATAGGACTCGTTTTACTGTGGATATAGATACCTCTGTACCGGTTTCCTCCAGTATCTTCACAAGGTCCTTTGTCACCAAAAGCACTCACAAACTTCTACAGATGCACAATCGAGAGCATCCTGGCGGGCTGTATCACCGCCTGGTATGGCAACTGCACCGCCCTCAACCGTAAGGCTCTCCAGAGGGTAGTGAGGTCTGCACAACGCATCACCGGGGGCAAACTACCTGCCCTCCAGGACACCTACACCACCCGATGCTACAGGAAGGCAATAAAGATCATCAAGGACATCAACCACCCGAGCCACTGCCTGTTCACCCCGCTGTCATCCAGAAGGCGAGGTCAGTACAGGTGCATCAAAGCTGGGACCGAGAGACTGTTAAACAGCCACCACTAACATTGAGTGGCTACTGCCAACACACTGTCAACGACACTGACTCTACTCCAGCCACTTTAATAATGGGAATTGATGGGAAATGATGTAAATATATCACTAGCCACTTTAAACAATGCTACCTTATATAATGTTACTTACCCTACATTATTCATCTCATATGCATACGTAGATACTGTACTCTATATCATCGACTGCATCCTTATGTAATACATGTATCACTAGCCACTTTAACTATGCCACTTTGTTTACATACTCATCTCATATGTATATACTGTACTCGATACCATCTACTGTATCTTGCCTATGCTCCTCTGTACCATCACTCATTCATATATCCTTATGTACATATTCTTTATGCCCTTACACTGTGTATAAGACAGTAGTTTTTTGGAATTGTTAGTTAGATTACTTGTTCGTTATTACTGCATTGTCGGAACTAGAAGCACAAGCATTTCGCTACACACGCATTAACATCTGCTAACCATGTGTATGTGACAAATAAAATTTGATTTGATTTGATTTGTTGTTCTGGGATTGATTTGCACTTTTCACACCAAAGTACGTTCATCTCTAGGAGACAGAACGCGTCTCCTTCCTGAGCAGTATGACGGCTGCGTGGTCCCTTGGTGTTTATACTTGCATACTATTGTTTGTACAGATGAACGTGGTACCTTAAGGCATTTGGAAATTGCTTCCAAGGATGAACCAGAATTGTGGAGGTCTACAATTGTTTTCTGAGGTCTTGGCTGATTTGTTTTGATTTCCCCATGATGTCAAGCAAAGAGGCACTGAGTTTGATGGTAGGCCTTGAAATACATCCACAGGTACACCTCAAATTGACTCAAATAATGTCAATTAGCCTATCAGAAGCTTCTAATGCCATGACATACTTTTCCAAGCTGTTTAAAGGCACAGTCAACTTAGTGTATGTAAACTTCTGACCCACTGGAATTGTGATACAGTGAATTATAAGTGAAATAATCTGTCTGTAAACAATTGTTGGAAGAAATTGCTTGTGTCATACACAAAGTAGATGTCCTAACCAAACTATAGTTTTGTTAACAAGAAATTTGTGGAGTGGTTGAAAAACTAGTTTTAATGACTCCAACCTAAGTGTATGTAAACTTCCGACTTCAACTGTATATATCGTTTACGCATTCTTGATCTCACAAAGGTAATGTAACGTGATTCTTAGTAGTATGTGACTACTTTTTCAATTGTATTTACTTAGTGGGAGGGAGTTGTGCGGGATTGTTTGGTGTACGTGTGTACACGTCTGTGTGTCTCGGGTTGCCCATGTTCTTGGGTTTTGCTGGATTGTTTAAGTCCCCCGTGTTTGGGGCATTTGTTTTTGGTGTGCGCCCTGTGTTCCGAGGGGTTGGCGTATGTTCACCGGTTTTGTGCATTAAATTATATAGCACTACCCTGAACTCTCTGCTTCCTGCGCCTGACTTCTCACCCACTACATCCCGGTCGTTACAGTCGAGAGAAACAATCTGGAATAAGGGAACTGCTTGTCAAGCGTAGAATGGGTTGAATATATGGAAAATGTCTGAAATTGTGAAAGTAATAATTCAATAATTTTGTGATTTCTTTGTATTTCCATTGTGAATTCATGCAACATATTTTGACCAGAATATAATTTGTTACGATAATAATCCATATGAAGTACAGTTATTTATTAAATTAGAAGCACTTGTGAAAATGAAACCATTCCTGTTAGCCTAGAGGTTAAAAGCATTGGGCCAGTATCCAACAGGTTGCTGGTTTGAATCCCAGAGCTGACTAGGTGAACAATCTGTTGATGTGCCCTTGAGCAAGGCAATTAACTTTAATTGCTTCTGTAAGTCACTCTGCATAAGAGTGTCTGTTAAAAAAATGCTAATTATTATGATTTATTATCAGGGGTACAACTTTCCTGCATTTCGACACTATTTAATACGACCCAAGGCCCTTCTAGGTGTCTGTAGTTACAACAATAAAAAATAAAGCAAAAGTGCCCACGGTCATCAAGCTAGGTAAGAGATATTAAATATGTTAAAGTGATTGATAACACTGAACTAGATCTAAAGTAATAACAAATGTTAACCAGTAATGAACAACTCTTCAAAAAATAAAGTACAAAGACTTAACTTTTAATTATCTTTATTAAAACATCCTCTATGTCAAATTCCAGCCAGCCCGAGCCGCCTGCACGCCTGACCCACAACAGTCTAGTCATTAACTCAACTCTCTCCCCAAAACAATTTCCTTCCAACCTTAAAAAAAAAAATCCCAATGGAAAGGTTTGGAAACACCTACACATGCACACAGAAACAGCACATCCTCGTTATAATTCATATAATAATATTATGGTTTAATTATAGTACTTGTCACGACTATTACCGAAGGTGACTCCCCTTCTTGTTCGGGTGGCGCTCGGCGGTCGTCGTCGCCGGTCTACTAGCTATCGCCGATCCGTTGTTCTGTGTTCCTTTGGTTTTGTCTGATTGGTATCACCTGTTTCTTGTTTGGTTGTTAGGGGAGGGCTATATATAGTTCGTTCAGCCCGCTTCTGTTTCGTGCGGGCTTGTTAGTCTGTTTTGTTGTTTGAGTGTATTTTTGTTTGTATTTGGGTTTCACGCTGTCCGTTTATATTTCTGATCATTTGTTTTTCTACTTTTGGTTTATGTTATGTTTCCGGGACATTAAAGCGTGTTTTTTTCCCACATCTTTTGCTCTCTGTGCCTGACTCCACACCTCCTCACTCATTTCGCGTAACAGAAGCCCGCACCACGATATGGAGTCAGCAGGAGCAGCGACCACTCCTCTTCCTACTATGGAGGAGAGAGTCCATCATCACACGTCTATCCTCCATCGCCTAGGATCAGCAATGGATCAGATGATGGAGAGGATGGATCGTTGGGAGAGGAATGGTCTCCCTACTACCCCACCGACCCTCCCACCAGCAACTCTACCATCTCCCCCATCTGGATCCGGTTCCAGCGCTCTGCGCATTACGCCTCTGAGGGAGTACGATGGAGCAGCGACGGGGTGCCAGGGATTCCTGCTTCAACTAGACCTCTACCTGGCCACCGTTCGACCGGCTCCCTCAGAAGAGGAGAGAGTGGTGGTTCTCATCACATGCCTTACCGGTAGAGCCCTGGAGTGGGCTAATGCGGTCTGGAACGGGCCCGACTCAGCGAAGGACAATTACCCGGAATTCACCCGCCGTTTCAGGGCCGTGTTCGATCACCCTCCAGAAGGTCGAGCGGCGGGTGAGGGATTGTTCCATCTCAGACAGGGGACGAGGAGCGCGCAGGACTTCGCGCTGGAGTTCCGGACCTTGGCCGCTGGAGCAGGGTGGAACGACAGGGCCCTGATAGACCATTACAGATGTAGCCTGAGAGAGGACGTCCGTAGGGAGCTGGCCTGTCGGGATACTACACTTAGCCTGGATGGACTGATAGACCTGTCGATCCGGTTGGACCATCTGCTAGCTGCTCGCGGACGTTCTGAAAGGGTCCTGTTAGTTCTACCTCCTGACCCTCCTGCTCCTATCCCGATGGAGCTAGGAGGGACCGCGTCTAGGGAGATCGGAGGAGGAAGCTCCTCCTGTACCAGTTGTGGCCGGAGAGGGCACACTTCTGGTCGGTGCTGGAGGAATTCTTCTGGGAATCGAGAGGGCAGGCAGAACACTCCTCGGTCACCCCAGGTGAGTAAGCACCACACTCTCCCAGAGTTTCCTGTCGGCCCTCCATGTCACCTGTCTCTTCGAGTTTCTTTTTTGTGAAGAAAAAAGATGGTGGTTTACGTCCGTGTATTGATTATAGAGGTCTAAATTCCATCACGGTGGGTTTTAGTTACCCACTACCTCTCATTGCTACGGCAGTGGAATCATTTCACGGAGCGCAGTTCTTCACTAAACTGGATCTCAGGAGTGCTTATAATCTGGTGCGTATTCGGGATGGAGATGAGTGGAAAACTGCATTTAGCACTACTTCTGGCCATTATGAGTACCTCGTCATGCCATACGGTTTAAAGAATGCTCCAGCTATATTTCAATCCTTCGTGGATGAGATTCTCAGAGACCTGCACGGACAGGGTGTAGTGGTGTATATTGACGATATTTTGATCTACTCCGCTACACGCACTGCGCATGTATCTCTGGTGCGCAAGGTTCTTAGACGACTGCTGGAGCATGACCTGTATGTGAAGGCGGAGAAATGTGAGTTTTCCAAACAATCAGTTTCCTTCCTGGGTTATCGCATTTCCAGCTCTGGGTTGGTAATGGAGGGTGACCGCGTAAAGGCCGTGCGTAATTGGCCGACGTGTCCAGGAGTCATTACGCCAAGCGAGTATAAGGCAGAAGAAGAGCGCTGACCGTCACCGCAGTGAGACATTAAAGCGTGTTTTTTCCCACATCTTTTGCTCTCTGCGCCTGACTCCACACCTCCTCACTCATTTCGCGTAACAGTACTGTAGAGCTCTTTTTACTTGCACATGGTATAGCTGGGTCACCCCGTCCTGCTCCTAGGGGTCCCCGGCCCTGCAGCACCCCCAACACACCCCACTCAGCTTTAGGATCTTAGTGAAACATTCTTTATTGGTTTCAGATGTGTTAGGCCAAGACCAGAGTGACAAAAGTACAGCAGACCCCCAGGGCCAGGACTGAGCAGCCCAGCAGCTATATTCTATATAAATCATCCAGACCTTATGAAAGTTACCTTTAATCTTGAAATAAATATAATCTAGTGATACATAACTTGACATCTATTGTGACATTGTGGAACCAACCTTCAAATTAATTGCAACGCATGTCTTAGCCGTCATAAATGCTAAGATACACAGTTTCTTCTGATAACAGTCTCCAGTTATCAACATTTCCAAGCAAACAAAACCAGGGAGAAGACCATCTGTAGACATGCTGGGATAAAATAACATACTCTGGCAAAGAGTTCAGTCAGCCTTCTCCCAGGTGTACTGGATGCAACCTGCATCATAAAAACATTCTGGGACATTAGAACATATACCGTTGGGTTAACTCGGCCGACTATTTGTCTAGGTGTCCTAGTGGTGTGAGAGAGACATGTCACATCGGGGACTAAAGATTTGATTCATTGACACCTCAGCCTGTTGATAAGTGATAATGTCCTTTTCTGAGTGGATAATTCAGAAGTAATCTGTGCTGTTGAGATCATCATGGTGTACCGGCCGCGGTCTGTTAACCGCAAATAATGAGATTAGCGCCTCATGAGGCCCTGATTGAATTAGGACAAAATAACAGAGGTAGACAGTTTTAGGTTAGTATAACCGAGGGCTATAGCTACACGGTCAGCCTATCACCTTTTTGTAAAGGGATTTTGTCATTCTTCCCTCATTGCATCTCTGTGCATGATTGGACCCTTAAAATATGAATGGAAAGCATTTTATGGTTTTTACATTTATTTTCATTAGATAGAGATTGGCTCTTGAAACATCTGTCAAACTATTTAGTGTATATTATTCATATAGAATTAGTTAAGCATGTGGCACACCCTGAACTGACAAGATGGTGCAGTGAGGATGGATGTGAGGTACACTGTCAGCTGTCAACAGTCGGCTCTCCAAACAACAGTTTGTGCTGGTGCTAAATCTAAATTCTGTAATCTCATCTGCCCACTGGAGCAGGAAGCAGAACGGCAGTAAATTCACTCGTGCGATTGGGCCCAAAATGTTCAAAAGAGCTCCTCCCACACTTAGGGCCACAGGGTCCAGCCTCCCCCTGTCTCAAATCAAAAACAAATCAAACTTAATTTATACTGCGCATTTCTTACAACAAATTCATTTCAAGGTGCTTAACAAATAAAATAAAAGATAAAACGCAAAATGTTTTCTATTTACATTTCAAATCAAGATTGAAAATGAATAAAAATGTAGAGAAACTAAAATAGTAAAACATCAAATGATGAGAGGCTAATGTTTTAGGATCTAAAGGGAACGAAATCAATCAAATATAGAAAGGGACAAAATAAATAAAGTAGAGAAATGGTTTAGAAAACTAAAAGCACCCTAAGTAAAAGCATGGCTAAAAAGGAATAGTTGGGAGAGGCCTTCAGATCCTCTCCCAGGCTGTTCCAAAAGCCAGGACCTGTAGTGACTGAAGGCAGCCTCACCAAATGTTTTCTAGGCTTGGGCGGTATCCAGATTGTCATACCTTCATACCGACCATGTGCCATACCGGGATATTCGGTAATACCGAAAAATAGTTTCAACAGTATTGATGGAATTGAATAACCATCCTGTGGCTATTTCCAAATACCCCGGTATACGGTATACTGCCCAAGCCTAGTTCTGGTCATCGGGAAGTCGAATAGACCAGTGCCAGAAGATCGGAGGAACCATCCCGGGCACATACAGTTCAAGTCGGAAGGTTACATACCTTTTTCAACCACTCCACACATTTCTTATTTAACAAACTATAGTTTTGGCAAGTCGGTTAGGACATCTACTTTGTGCATGACACAAGTAATATTTTCCAACAATTGTTTACAGACAGATTATTTCACTCATAATTCACTGTATCACAATTCCAGTGGGTCAGAAGTTTACATACACCAAGATGACTGTTCCTTGAAACAGCTTGGAAAATTCCAGAAAATTATGTCATGGCTTTAGAAGCTTCTGATAGGCTAATTGGCATCATTTGAGTCAATTGGAGGTGTACCTGTGGATGTATTTCAAGGCCTACCTTCAAACTCAGTGCCTCTTTGCTTGATATCATGGGAAAATCAAAACAAATCAGTAAAGAATCCTTGGGAGCAATTTCCTAACTCCTGAAGGTACCAGGTTCATTTGTACAAACAATAGTATGCAAGTATAAACACCATGGGACCATGGGACTTCCGCTCAGGAAATCAATCCCAAAACATGTAAATCAATCCCAAAACATCAGAAAAGGACCTTGTGACGATGCTGGAGGAAACAGGTACAAAGATATCTATATCCACAGTAAAACGAGTCCTATATCGACATAACCTGAAAGGTCGCTCAGCAAGGAAGAGGCCACTGCTCCAAAACCGCCATAAAAAAGCCAGACTACGGTTTGCAACTGCACATGGGGAGAAAGATGGTACTTTTTGGGGAAATGTCCTCTGGTCTGATGAAACAAAAATAGAACTGTTTGGCCATAATGACCATCGTTATGTTTGGAGGATAAAGGGGGAGGCTTGCAAGCCGAATTACACCATCCCAATCGGGAAGCACAGGGGTGGCAGCATCATATGTGGGGGTGCTTTGCTGCAGGAGGGACTGGTGCACTTCACAAAATAGATGGCATCATGAGGGAGGAAAATTATGTGGATAAATTGAAGCAAGACATCTCAAGACATCAGTCGGGAAGTTAAAGCTTGGTCTCAAATACTTCCAAAGTTGTGGCAAAATGGCTTAAGGACAACAAAGTCAAGGTATTGGAGTGGCCATCACAAAACCCTGACCTCAATCCTATAGAAAGATTGTGAAAGATTGTGGGCAGAACTGAAAAAGCATGTGTGAGCAAGGAGGCATACAAACTTGACTCAGTTACACCAGCTCTGTCAGGAGGAATGGGCCAAAATTCACCCAACTTATTGTGGGAAGCTTGTAGAAGGCTACCCGAAAGGTTTGACCGAAGTTAACCAATTTAAAGGCAATCCTACCAAATACTAATTGAGTGTATGTTGAATTGTGAATTGTGACAAACTGAGTTTAAATGTATTTGACTAAGGTGTATGTAAACTTCTGACTTCAACTGTATCTTAAAAGCATATCAGACATGTATTCGGGTGCAAGGTTTCCCCTCCCCCAGCCTCTCCCAGGCTTCCCTGGAGATTGACTGTATCTACAGGACTAAAAGAGAGGATGTATCATTTTGTCCTCCTTGGGGGTTTTGGAATTTAAAAGACAACTTTCCGGAAAGATGATGTATCTGGGATGGGTAACGTATTGAGAACCTGTTTTATCTGTTGTTGTTTTCTGTACTTTATTTTCCACAAAAAATGTTATCTTTGAAACTAGTGAATCGGTTGACAGCCCCATTCGCATAGGGTGTCATTCCTGGGAGCTGAGGGTAATTTATATGTGAAGAAAACCATAAAGTTCTGCTTTGCCTTGCCTACAGTCTGAGCAGGTTTAAGTGATGTTTTGTGCAAACGATAAGTAACGTCCATCAATTATTCAATGCTCACTCCGTATTAATGAAACTGTACAATATTTAGGTGGATGAATTTTTTAAGATGAGAAAAACAGAGGTGGTGGTTCATATTCAGTGTGAGCTGTGGCACTCTAACTTACATCTGACTGGTTGATACTCTCGGGAAATCTTAAATAACACTGCCTCTTACATTGTTGAGTAACACTTAATTTGAACCCTGGATATGATGAATCCTGCAGGGAGAGGGAGAGAGAGGGAGAGAGAGAGAGAGAGAGAGAGAGAGAGAGAGAGAGAGAGAGAGAGAGAGAGAGAGAGAGAGAGAGAGAGAGAGAGAGAGAGAGAGAGAGAGAGAGAGAGAGAGAGAGAGAGAGAGAGAGAGAGAGAGAGAGAGAGAGAGAGAGAGAGAGAGAGAGAGAGAGAGAGAGAGAGAGAGAGAGAGAGAGAGAGAGAGAGAGAGAGAGAGAGAGAGAGAGAGAGAGAGAGAGAGAGAGAGAGAGAGAGAGAGAGCCTGGTTGGAGATATTTTGCAGTCTCATAAGATCCCATTTCTTCCAGATGAACGCTCTAGTTGTAAAACTAGGCTGTTGGGAATCTATTTTGGTCTACAGGATAGGCCTATCTATAGATATCCCAAACAAATTAATTATGCAGCCCATGACAGCTGACAAATGATCAAGAGAAGAAATCATTTTGCTTACTGTGTAATCATCTAATGTACCTTCATACTGTGAGACAATCACTGAGTATGTCTGGATAACAAACTGAGGCTTTAAATCATGTTTATAAGAGCAGAAGCAGTGTTGAGCAGACAGAACACCACAGCACAGTATACCACACTGCACAAACATATACTTTAACACAAGGGCTCCCAAACCTTTTCACTCAGGCCCCCCTTATAGCATTGGGGAACATGTCTATTTCTATGGGCACAATCACTGTTTATGAAACAAACTGTTCACACCCTTTTTTTTCTCCCCTGCAATTCTCTACATTTTGTCATGGGGGGCCACAAACATCTCGCTGTTTAAAACCTCATTTTCTTGTAATTCTCTACATTTTGTCATGGGGGGCCACAAACATCTTGCTGTTTAAAACCTCATTTTCTTGTAATTCTCTACATTTTGTCATGGGGGGCCACAAACATCTTGCTGTTTAAAACCTCATTTTCTTGTAATTCTCTACATTTTGTCATGGGGGGCCACAAACATCTTGCTGTTTAAAACCTCATTTTCTTGTAATTCTCTACATTTTGTCTAATGTCTAAGTGACTCAAACATTACAACAAAATCTATGAGCTAAAAAAACCTACCTAAAAAACATCAGCTGAGACGTTATAAATAGCTCTCTATAGTATGTAATGACTGAGATGGACTAGATGATGTGGACACTTCTGACACGTTATAAATAGCTCTCTATAGTATGTAATGACTGAGATGGGCTAGATGATGTGGACACTTCTGACACGTTATAAATAGCCCTCTATAGTATGTAATGACTGAGATGGACTCGATGATGTGGACACTTCTGACACGTTATAAATAGCCCTCTATAGTATGTAATGACTGAGATGGACTCGATGATGTGGACACTTCTGACACGTTATAAATAGCTCTCTATAGTATGTAATGACTGAGATGGACTCGATGATGTGGACACTTCTGACACGTTATAAATAGCCCTCTATAGTATGTAATGACTGAGATGGTCTAGATGATGTGGACATTTCTCAGACGTTATAAATAGCCCTCTATAGTATGTAATGACTGAGATGGACTCGATGATGTGGACACTTCTCACGTTATAAATAGCCCTCTATAGTATGTAATGACTGAGATGACAAGAGGAACTGATGATGCACTACCTAATTTATAAATGGCAGCTTGTGCATTCTACTAAGGCTGAAGAATCCATACGTTCTTGAGGCATAAAACAAAATGAATTCCATATGAAATCAAATCACACACGTGGCAATGGCATAGATATCCTACAATTCATCACATCATACACTATACATGTCCCAGCAGCAGCCTAGTTCCTTAGCCAGCATCTTCAAAAAACTCATTCCACCAGGTTCCTGTTTTTTGTTTTCCTCCACATGCTAATTATTTCCATTGGCCACCAACCACATTGGAGGAGGAGGACTGGGGCCCGTCTTATGTCATGGTAAACAAACACAAAACAGCCAGTGGTCTTTGCCTCATTAGCGATATTCCGCCCACAATGCTTCCTCTCACGCAAGCTTGAAAGGAGCTGCGGGGGAGGGCGTAGCTAAACCCGTGATGAGTGAGCTCGAGTGGAAATGAGGCGGTGACCTGTGTCCCTCCTTCCCAGACTCAGAGTTAGGTCAGATAAGAGCGAAAAAGAGAGGAGAGAGAGAGAGAGAGAGAGAGGGAGGGAGAGACATAGAGAGATGGGGGAAAGAGAGAGAGACACAGCGAGAGAGAGAAAGAGAAAGAGAGAGGGGAGAGAGAAAGAGAGAGAGAGATGGGGGAAAGAGAGACAGCGAGTGAGAGAAAGAGAGAGGGATAGAGAAAGAGAGAGGGGAGAGAGAAAGAGAGAGAGAGATGGGGGGAAGCAAGAGAGACAGCGGGAGAGAGAAAGAGAGAGAGGAGAGAGAGAGAGATAAAGAGAGAGAAAGAGAGAGGAGCGAGAAAGAGAGAGGGAGAGAGAAAGAGGGAGGAGAGAGAGACAGAGAGAGGAGAGAGAGGAGAGAGAGAAAGAGAGAGAGAGAGAGAGAGAGAGAGAGAGAGAGAGAGAGAGAGAGAGTGAGAAAGAAGAGACAGTACACAATGACCAGGAGATGTGTGTTAAAACCTGTTTATAGAGACGTGTATTAAAACCTCACACGGAGACAAGTGAGAACAGCCAACCGTCAGTTGATGTAATTACAAATTGTTTGATACATTTCAAACAAACATCAACAACAACTGAGGAATACCTTTTTGGCTTCCATTTGGAAATGGTGGAAATGTATTATAACTGAAAACAACCTACTTTCACTCAGGGGAAGAATTTGACTGTCACTTTTTTCCTGTTGTTGTTCAAAGTAAATGTTTGATTACATTAGGAACACACGACCAGAAATCCTACTCTACATTGTCAGAAAAAGTTCAACAATATATTTTCT
Source organism: Oncorhynchus kisutch (assembly GCF_002021735.2). Classification (NCBI taxonomy): domain Eukaryota; kingdom Metazoa; phylum Chordata; class Actinopteri; order Salmoniformes; family Salmonidae; genus Oncorhynchus; species Oncorhynchus kisutch. The sequence continues at coordinate 66,975,275 of NC_034178.2, forward strand.
GGCTAATAAACAATACTCAGTCATTCCTGTATTGTCGTCAGTCTATAGAAATACATGTTGTTATTGTACAGCAGCACTTTTGTAATCATTGCTGTCTGTCATTAACACGCCTTCATTAACTGTCGGTGCTGCATTACGAGGGCTGCTGTCACCGAAGGGGCTTTATCAAGGGCTGCTGTCACCGAAGGGGCTTTATTGAGGTCTTGCTGTCACCGAAGGGGCTTTATTGAGGTCTTTCTGTCACCGAAGGGGCTTTATTGAGGTCTTGCTGTCACCGAAGGGGCTTTATTGAGGTCTTGCTGTCACCGAAGGGGCTTTATTGAGGTCTTGCTGTCACCGAAGGGGCTTTATTGAGGTCTTGCTGTCACCGAAGGGGCTTTATCAAGGTCTGCTGTCACCGAAGGGGCTTTATTGAGGTCTTGCTGTCACCGAAGGGGCTTTATTGAGGTCTTGCTGTCACTGAAAGGGGCTTTATTGAGGTCTTGCTGTCACGAAGGAGCTTTATTGAGGTCTTGCTGTCACCGAAGGGGCTTTATCAAGGTCTGCTGTCACCGAAGGGGCTTTAATGAGGTCTTGCTGTCACCGAAGGGGCTTTATTGAGGTCTTTCTGTCACCGAAGGGGCTTTATTGAGGTCTTGCTGTCACCAAAGGGGCTTTATTGAGGTCTTGCTGTCACCGAAGGGGCTTTATTGAGGTCTTGCTGTCACCGAAGGGGCATTGCATAAAATATTAACATTCAATAGTGAATTTTTTTCTTTTTTAAGAAATCAAATTTGTCGCCTGGAAGAGTTTTGAGGAAAGTTGTTTGTCATTTCCCCCCAACTCTAACCTTGCCTGCATATAAGACGGAAGCACACGCATCAATAATGAACAGTTTTGTCAGAGGAAACACAGTGTTTAAATGTGATGGAACTGGGAGCACACGAGTGCAATTAAAAAGCCATTGTGCCGTTTGAAAATGTTCCAAGGTTCTGACTCGGTGTGAGCGTAACCAAAATGACTGTAAATTATAATGCCATTGTTGGAAGTGACATTTTGGAAATTAAGTTTAACATTGAACAATAGAGAAACATGTTTTTTTTATTTGAGTCGACTGCAAATATCAGTGTTTGTTTGAGTGTGTTTGAGTGTGTTTGTGTGTGTGTGTGTGTGTGTGTGTGTGTAACAAGCGAATAGCCTCAGTGTAGCAGGGTAGCAGCGCTGGATCATTTGAGAATGCCGTGCAGCTGAGCTGGTTTGTCACCACTATATGTTCAGGGGGAATGGATGGCGCATGTGGATTTATGTATGAATGTGTTTACATGTATGCGTCTAGTTGATTGATATACATGAATCTGTACACCACCGTTGGCCAGTGGTACCTTTATTGGGGAGTGGTACCTTTAACGGGCTCTTGGTAATGGCTAGAACAGAATACATGGAATGGTATCGAACACATCACACATTTCCATTTCATTAATTCAGTTTCAGCTCATTATGAGCCGTCCTCCCTTCAGCAGCCTCCTGTGGCGTATGCATATATGTGTGTGTTTGTGTGTGTGTTTGTGTGTGTGTGTGTGTGTGAGAGAGTGTGTGTGTGAGTGAATCATTGCGTGTGTGCGTGAGGATGTCTGCCCATACACACTTTTGTACAGTGTGTGTGTATTAATGCACGTGTATTAACGTGAGTTTGTGTGTATTAATGTGTGTGTGTGTGTGTGTGTGTGTGTGTGTGTGTGTGTGTGTGTGTGTGTGTGTGTACAACATGTGAGCACAACATGTGACCATGTGGGCCCATACAAAACTCTATAGAGTGTATGTTTTCGTGTGCGTACGTGTGTGTCTCCAGTGTGTGTTGTACAGACTGTTGTGCATAAATAGGAGATAAACAGATAAACAGGAAAGATTGGGAGCTCAAATTTTTTTTAAAGTCACTAGGTTAACACTGGGGGACGGAGACTGAGGAGAACATTATAGACAGCTTGGTTAGTTGTGCTGTGGTATACAGTACTGTTGTGTGGTTGGTTGACTGGATGTGCTAGGCTGTGAAATAGGTTGTGTTCCCCTGCGCAGACGTTGCTGACGCATGACAGATCTTACATCGCCTGGATAGGTATTATACGTATCAGCTAACCACATTATATGTTATAGCAATCTGGTGCCCGACTGCACAGCCGATGACCTTTCACGTAACCATTGGTTGATGCATGCAACGGCTGAGCAGGGTAATGTGACCATACTGTTGTTGCCTAGGATGTGTTGGACTGTGTCATGGTATGACACCCTGCTGTGCTGCCCTATGGTACAATACTATGGTCTACTGTTATTGGCTATGCTGGGCTGTGTGAACAAAGGGAGGATTTTTTTGGCAATGAAACGGGAGTTGTCTAACTAGATATGGCCAGATGTCCTTATGTTATTTCTAAACTGGGAACACACAAACGATCAAGTCAGATTAATGAGATGATTTATAACAAATAAGTTTACATAGACGGGAGACCTGGGGCCGTATCCACAAAAAGATTCTCAGAAAAGGTCCTAGGAATCTTGTTAAAACCTGCTTTAAGACAACAACAGGTTTTAGGATGTTGTTTAAGACACAAACTCTAAGCCGGCAGAAAAATCTATTCATAAAAAGTTTCTCAGATGGTAATCACGGCAGTTTGAGGTACCACAAAGGAAAGATAGTGATGACGCTTATTGACATTGTTGCAAATGATGAGGAATAACCAATCGCGATGAGGCATCACTAGCTATGAACTTTATAGCACATTGCAATGGTAAAACGTTCACTTTTCCCCTACTCTTAATTCGTGCTTATATGTTGGCTTATATGTTGGCTTGCATAACCTTCTTTTAAAACCAATTCTGAAGAGTAATTTTGATAATGTTACTTTTATCTCAACACAATTGTCACTCCTGTGTGACACTCCAACAACTCTAAATTGCTTTGGCACAGAAGGCATCAAGTCACTTGCATAAATCATTTGAAAGGTCTATAATTTTCAGACCTTGGTTCAAATACTATTTAGGGTATTTCACTTACTTTCAACAACATTTGGAAGTAAGTAGATATACCCTAAATAGTATTTGAACCAAGGTCTGAAAATTATAGACCTTTCAAATGATAGATAGTTTTATTTGAAAAGACAAGTAGTTGAAAATTGGAATGCATTTGGAAATACACATGGAAAGTATTTGAAAATACTCAGTACTTTCAAATGGCAGGCTATTTACAGGAAATTACTTGAACATACTTGAAAATACCTTCAAAATAAGTAGTTTGATGCAGGCCACATGATTGGAAAATACTTAAAACCTCTTAAGGATCAGCCCCTTTTTTTCAATTTTCATTTAAGATGACATACCCAAATCTAACTGCCTGTAGCTCGGGCCCTGAAGCAAGGTATCATTCTTGGTACCATTTGAAAGGAAACACTTTGAATTTTGTAGAAATGTGAAAGGAATGTAGCAGCATATAACACAATAGGTCTCGTAAAAGATAATACAAAGAAAGAAAGAAAAAAACGTTATTTTGTATTTTTTTGTACCATCATCTTTGAAATGCAAGGGAAAGGCCATAATGTATTATTCCAGCCCATGTGCAATTTAGATATTGGCCACCAGATGGCATCAGTGTACATGCAAAACGTTCGACTGATCCAATGAACCATTGTATTTTGGTTAAACATTTTGTATCAAAACTGCCCAAATGTGCCTAATTCGTTAATTAATAACTTTTCATGTTCAAAATTGTGCACTCTCCTCAAACAATAGCATGGTATTCTTTCACTGTATTATCTACTGCAAATTGGACAGTACAGTTAGATTAACAAGAATTTAAGCTTAATGGTCCTTGATGTAGGTTAATTAAATAATCTAAAGAATAATACACAATGATTTATTAGCCTAGTGGTTATAAGCATTTAGGCATATCATGTGCAATAGTGCTCCTGTGAAATCGTTGTCAAAAGCGCTAGAGATATTGTTGCATGTACAGTAGGTCGATAGATTATTAGATTATTATAGAGATAGATATAGAGGTAGATTATTTATGGATTGATCATGTTGAAATATCAAAATATTCTTTCAACGTCTCCAAAGTAATTGCATGGTGCACAGGAACCACACTGCCTTTTTCCACCTGCTGGTACAGTGCCTTCAGAAAGTATTCACAGCCTGAATTTAAAATAGATGAATTGAGATTGTTTTTGTCACAGGCTAATGTACACACAATACCACATAATGTCAAAGTGGAATTATGTTTTTAGACATTTTTACAAATTCATTAAACATGAACAGCTGAAATGCCTTGAGTCAATAAGTATTCAATACCTTTGTTATGGCAAGACTAAATGCATTCATTCATTAAACATTTGCTTTAACAAGTCACATAATAATATGTATGGATTCTGTGTGCAATAATGGTGTTTAACATGATTTTTGAATGACTACCTCATCTCTGTACAAACATACATTTATCTGTAAGATCCCTCAGTTGAGCAGTGAATTTCACACACAGATTCATTCAAGCACAAAGACCAGGGAGGTTTTCAAATGCCTCACAAATATAAGGCACCTATTCGTAGATGGGTAAGAATAAAAGCAGGCATTGAATATATATGAGCATGGTGAAGTTTGGATGGTGTATCAATACACCCAGTCACTACAAAGCTACAGGCATCCTTCCTAAATCTCAGTTGCTGGAGAGGAAGGAAACCGTTCAGGGATTTCACCACGTGACCAATTGTGACTTTAAAATCATTAGTGTTTAAAATCATTAGAGTTTAATGGCTGTGGTCGGAAAAAACTGAGGATGGATCCACAGCATTGTGCTGTAGGTACTCCACAATACTAACCTAATTGACAGAGTGAAAATAAACCTGTACAGAATACAAATATTCCAAAACATGCATCCTGTTTGCAACAAGGCACTAAAGCCATACTGCAAACAATGTGGCAAAGCAATAACCTTTTTGTTACAAAGTGCTAGAGTATGTTTGGGGCAAATCCAGTACAACACATTACTGAGTACCACTCTCCATATTTTTAAACGTAGTGGTGGCTGCATCATGTTATGGGTATGCTTGTAATTGTTAAGGAAAGGGGAGATGTTCAGGATAAAAAATAAACAGAGGAGGGTAGCCTAGTGGTTAGAGCATTGGATTAGTAACGGAAGGTTGCAAGTTCAAACCCCCGAGCCGACAAGGTACAAATCTGTCGTTCTGCCCCTGAACAGGCAGTTAACCCTCTTAACCCTCCCCAACAACTACCTAATACACACAAATCTAAAGGGGTGAATGAGAATATGTACATATAAGTATATGGATGAGCGCTGTCCAAGCGACATAGGCAAGGTGCAATAGATGGTATAAAATACATTATATACACACATGATGAGGAAATGGTGGCGTACCCAAGCGCTGAGAGATCACGGTCCTATCCCAGCCTCGGACGCGTCCACCTCCACCGTGAACGCCAAAGAGGGATCCGGATGCGCCAGCACGGGAGCCGAGGTAACCAGAGCCCTCAGGTGACCAAAAGCCCTGTCCGCCTCAGCCAACGACTGCAAACACACCGGGCCTGACCAAAACCCCAGATAACCTCCAGGAGTAATTGGCAAACCCTAAAAACCGCTGCACCTCCTTTACCGTGGTGGGAGTCGGCCAATTACGCACAGCTGAGAAGCGGCCACTCTCCATCTCCATCCCTGAGGTGGAAATGCGGTATCCTAGGAAGGAGACGGACTGCTGGAAGAACAGGCATTTCTCAGCCTTGACATACAGGTCATGCTCCAAGCACCTTGCGCACCAAGGACACATGCTTGGCGCGTGCAGCGGAGTATATCAGAATGTCATCGATATACACCACTATACCCTGCCCGTGCAGGCCCCTGAAAATATCATCCACAAAAGCTTGGAAGACTGACGGAGCATTCATCAACCCGTACGGCATGACGAGGTACTCATAATTCCCTGAGGTGGTACTGAACTCTGTCTTCCACTCGTCTCCCACACACCAGGTTGTAAGCGCTGCTGAGATCTAGTTTAGTGAAGAAGCGCGCCCCGTGCATTGACTCAATCGCTGTGGCTATGAGAGGTAGCAGGTAACTGTACTTCACAGTGATCTGGTTAAGGTCTCGATAGTCAATACACGGGCGCAGAACTCCCTCCTTCTTCACAAAAAAATAATCTCGAGGAGGCGGGTGAAGTGGAGGACCGAATATAACCCTGACGCAGGGATTCAGAGACATATGTCTCCATAGCCGCCGTCTCTGCCTTTGACAGGGGATACATGTGACTCCTGGGAAGTGCGGCATCTACCTGAAGGTTTATCGCACAATCGCCCCACCAATGGAGTGGTAATTAAGTCGCCTTCTTCTTAGATAAGTCAAATTGGAATTTTCGGGGGGAATGCGCATTGGGGAGACCTGGTGTGGACTTTCCACCATAGTAGCACCAATGGAAACCCCTAAACACATCCCCGAGCACTCTCGCAACCACCCCATGAGAGCCCTCCGTTGCCATGAAACAGTGGGGTCATGACAGGCTAACCAGGGAAAGCCTAGCACCATGAGAAACGCAGATGAGTCAATGAGGAAGAGACTGATTCTCTCCCTGTGACCCCCCTGCATCACCATGACCAAAGAAGTGGTGGCCTCCCTGATGAAGCCGTACCCTAATGGTCGACTGTCCAACTCGTGAACTGGAAAGGGCCTAACCACTGGAACAATGGGGATCCCTAAACTCTGGGTGAATGCTCTGTCGATAAAATTCCCAGCAGCACCTGAATCAACGAGCGCCTTATGCTGGGAATGCAGGGAAAACTCAGGAAAGTTGGCTTGCAATAACAGGTGGGCAACAGAGGGCTCTGGGTGAGAATGGTGCAAGCTCACCTGGGATGACACCAGAGCGCTCTGCCTGCTGCCTCGACCCCCAGAGGAACCAACCCGACACCGACCGGCAGTGTGACCTCTGCGGCCACAGATGGTGCACGTGAAGACCCCCCCCCTCCGGCCTCCCTGAGCGCAGCACCGCTCAGCTCCATAGGACCCCCCAGCTCCATGGGAGATGGAACCGACAGTGCAGCGTCTGAACGCAGGTTATCCAGCCGGATGGACAGGTCCACCAGCTGGTCAAAGGTGAGGGTGGTGTCCCTGCAGGCCAACTCCCGATGGACATCCTCGCGCAAGCTGCAGCGATAGTGGTCGATCAGGGCCATGTTGTTCCATCCGGCTCCGGAAGCCAGGGTCTGGGAGTCCAGGGCGAACTCCTGGGCCCTCCTCGTCCCCTGCCTCAGGTGGTAGAGACGTTCACGAGGAGTTCACCCGCCGCTTCCGGGCAGGCTCCGACCACCGGCCCGAGGGTAGAGCGGCGGGTGAACTCCTCGAAGTTGTCCAGCGCCGCATCTCCTTCAACCCACACGACGTTAGCCCACTCCAGGGCTTTCCCCGAGAGGCACGAGAAGAGGGCGGACACCCTCTCACGTCCTGAAGGAGCTGGGTGGACGGTCCCCAGATACAGGTCTAGCTGCAGCAGGAACCCCTGGCATTGTGCCGCCGTTGCATCAAACTCCCTAGGAAGGGCGAGACAAATCCCACTGGGACCAGGTGCAGGGGAGGCGAGTAGTGGAGACCCCTGTTGTGCTGTTGGAGGCGCTGGAGGGTTCCCTGTATCTCCCAGCGGTCCATAGTCTGGACGACGCAGTCCATGACAGCGCCGAGATGGTGAAGCATCGCTGCGTGCTCCCGGACGCTCTCCTCTACCCCTACAACGGGGGCACCCGCTCCTGCTGACTCCATTGATTGGTGTGGAATTCTGTTTGCGGGGTGAGTAACTGGTTGCCGCGAAGTCAGGCGCAGATGGGTGATAACAGGAGAACTTTAATATACACCCTGGCCCAAAGGCACAGGCAGAGCAGCACAAAGCACAACCATGGTAACATGAACCGGAACAAACAAAACAAACAAACCTACATAATGCCAGGGTATATCTGGTGTGCTTTCTGGAATAAGAGCAAGTGTATATCGTGGTAGAAAGGGCAATAGAAGATAAAAATGAGTTCAATTCTCTATTTCTTCGAGGTCACAATATTTACATTGTCTTTCCTCTTCCATTGCACCTGTCATGCCCTGACCTTAGAGATCCTTTTTATGTCTCTATTTTGGTTTGGTCAGGGTGTGAGTTGGGGTGGGCACTCTATGTTTTGTGTTCTATTTCTGTGTGTTTGGCTGGGTGTGGTTCTCAATCAGAGGCAGCTGTCTATCGTTGTCTCTGATCGAGAACCAATCTTAGGTAGCCTTTTCCCACCTGTGTTTTGTGGGTAGTTGTTTTCTGTTTTGTGTCTTTCTGCACCAGACAGAACTGTTTCGTTTTTTGTTCATTCTCTTTGTTATTTTTCTTAATCAGTGTTCAGTTCAAATAATAAAGATTAACACATACCACGTTGCACCTTGGTCCTCCACTCCTTCCAAAAGTTGTTACAGAACTACCCACAACCAAAGGACCAAGCAGCATGGAAGAGAGGACTGGACATGGGAGGACATTCTGGACGGCAAGGGATCCTACATATGGGAGGAGATCCTGGCTGGAAGGGATCGCCTCCCATGGGAACAGGTTGAGGCAGCCAGGAGAGCGGAGGCAGCAGGAGAAAGGAACCAGTGGTATGAGGGAACACGGCTGGCAAGGAAGCCCGAGAGGCAGCCCCAAAAACATTTTTTGAGGGGGGCACACGGAGAGTGTGGCGGAGTCAGGTTGGAGACCTGAGCCCACTCCCCGTGCTTACCGGGGCGAGCATGTGACTGGTCAGGCCCCGTGCTATGGGGTGATGCGCACTGTGTCTCGGCCGAGCATTCACAGGCCGGTGTGCTCGGTGCCAGCGTCCCGCATTTGCCGGGTGGAAGCTGGCATCCAGTCATAATGGGTGGTGCCAGCCCTGCTCTCCAGCCCTCCAGTGCGTCTCCTTGGGCCAGGATATCCTGCGCCGGCTCTAAGCACGGTTTCCCCAGTTCGCCAGGAGAACCCAGTGCGGCCTGTTCCAGCTTCCTGCACGTGCCGGGCTAGAGTGGGCATTCAGCCTGGAAGAGTGGTTCTAAGGGTACGCACCAGATATCCAGTGCTCCCCCCCACAGCCCAGTATATCCTGTGCCTCCTCCACGGACCAGGCTCCAGTGTGTCTCCCCAGCCTTGTGAGTCCTGTGCCTGCGTCCTGTCCGGAGCTGCCAGAGTCGCCCTCCTGTCCGGAGCTGCCAGAGTCGCCCTCCTGTCCGGAGCTGCCAGAGTCGCCCTCCTGTCCGGAGCTGCCAGAGTCGCCCTCCTGTCCGGAGCTGCCAGAGTCCCCAGTCCGGGGTTGTGGCGAGGGTCCCCGCTGCAGAGGCGCGGTGCCTAGGAGACTTGTCAGGGTCGAGGAAAAGATGAACGGAGCAAAGTACAGAGAGATCCTTCCAGATGAAAACCTGCTCCAGAGTACTCAGGACCTCAGACTGGGGCGAAGGTTCACCTTCCAACAGGACAACAACCCTAAGCACACAGACAAGACAACGCAGGAGTGGCTTCTGGAAAAAGTCTCTGAATGTCTTTGAGTGGCCCAGCCAGAGCCCGGACTTGAACCCGATCGACATCTCTGGAGAGACCTGAAAATAGCTGTGCAGCGACGCACCCCATCCAACCTGACAGAGCTTGAGAGGATCTGCAGAGAAGAATGGGAGAAACTCCCCAAATACATGTGTGAAACAGAGTCTATAACACCTGACGAAAGAACCAAGGGAAGGGACAGATATAGGGAAGATAATCAAGGAGGTGATGGAGTCCAGGTGAGTGTCATGAGGTGCAGGTGCGCGAGACGATGGTGACAGGTGTGTGGGATAATCAGCAGCCTGATGAACTAGAGGCCGGAGAGGGAGTATACGTGACAGCACCCCCTCCCTGATGCGCGGCTCCAGCCACAGGACGCAGTCAAAGGGGACGAACCCAGGAATCAGGAGCGGACCGGTCACCCCTGCTGATGCACGAGAACCTGTCACGCCAGCTGAGGCCTGGGAACCTGTCGAGTCAGCTGGGGCACAGGAACCTGACAGATCGGTTGAGGCAGGGGAGCCTGGCAATCCAGCTGAGGCTTGAGAACCTGACGAGCCAGGCTGAGACAGGGGAGCCTGACGAGCCGGCTGAGGCAGGGTAGCCTGGTGATCAGGCTGAGGCATGAGAGCCTGACGAGCCGGCCGAGGCAGGGGAGCCTGGCGATCTGGCTGAGGCATGAGAGCCTGACGAGCCAGCTGAGGCAGGGTAGCCTGGTGATCCGGCTGAGGCATGAGAGCCTGACGAGCCGGCCGAGGCAGGGGAGCCTGGCGATCTGGTTGAGGCATAAGAGCCTGTATCAGTTCCCGGTCTCAACGTCATTACTCTGACACACACAAAAAAACACTCCCTGATGCTTCCCTTATCTGAGGTGTTATTCTGTAACGAGTGCACTGGGAGTCGGGAAGCAAGTTCAGGGAGTGAGTGTTTTAATAAATAAATGAAACAAACAACGCACCAACATGAAACAGAGTCAATAACACCTGAGGAAAGAACCAAGGGGAGTGACAGATATGAGGAAGATAATCAAGGAGGTGATGGAGTCCAGGTGAGTGTCATGAGGTGCAGGTGCGCGATACGATGATGACAGGTGTGTGGGATAATCAGCAGCCTAATGACCTAGAAGCCGGAGAGGGAGTATATGTGACAGTTGACAAGGTGGAACAATTTTTTGCGTGTAAGATTTTCTATTTATTTTTACAATACAAGCCAAAATAAAATAAAATTAAATTAAATTGTATTTATCACAATTACAACAGACCTTACCGTGAAATGCTTACTTACAACACAATTTGCATACACATACAAATGACAACCTACAGACGCACACAAACATCCACAACATCACCCCCTGTCCAGACCCACCTGCTCACACCCCCATCTCCAGCACCCGCATCACTTTCCGCCATATGACCTCAAACTGCACCATTTTCTTTCTCTCCAAGGTGGGACTCTTATGACTAAAGTGGCTTCATTCATAGCAGTACTCAGTACATTTTTGCAATAATTAGATAAATGAGGGCCATTGTGTATTATAAGGTTTTGATTGCATTATCGGGTATTGAATGCATTGTCAGGTATTGAGTGGATTATCAGGTATTGACTGCATTATCAAATAAGTGTGGCAGTGATCCCTCAAGAATCAAGAAAAACATTGTGCCATTTGGCAGTTATTTTCACCTCAGTGTGACGTTCACAGGTTCATTTCCCACACACATCCATCCTGAAGTCAATGCTGTTTCACTCCTGTTACCGAGGCATGATTGACATCACACTGCATCTGTATGAACAGTAGAATGCTGTTTTGTGTTGACTAGAACGTCCGAGTCGTGAAGCGTGTGAATAGAAAGAGTGAACGTAGTGATACGTATTGAATGAGCAGATGGATGGCGGTCTCCCTGAGATGTGTGGAAATGTTCATCTTGGTTGTAAAATGATCTAAACTAGTTTAAATCGTATGGCTTCACTTTGATTCTGGCAAAGAGTGACAGCCTAACTGCAGAATGGCAGGGTGTTTTTCTCCTGCACAGGCATCTGGAAGGAAAACTGCCAAACTGGTCCTTGTTGCAATACCTTATTTGATGTATTAATTGGCTGCATCCCGATTCTCCACCCTACTTGCACACTCGGCATCATGGATTTTAAAGCATTAAATTGGTGTAAGCATCTGCTGGAGGAAGTCTCAACTCCCAAGTGCACACTTATGGAGAAGTGTCGGAAATGCAGCCATTGTGTCTCTTTACCTCACATCAACCATTCTCTTCCTTGCAAGTATAGCCACAGGAGTCAATGTTTATGTGCATAGTGGTGGGATTATTTAACATGGCATTGTTTTCTTTGTTGACAAAGATTAGAATCAAAAGACATGAAACACTTGACTGGGTCATTATTGCGGTTGTGGAAACCTTTGAGGATTGACCTAGTGGAATATAAGCCCCAGATAACATTCCCATCCTCCACCGCTCCCCTCTTTTCTCTCCATATCATGTTCATTTTTCATATTCCCATTAGGTGCCCTGGGACTCTGTCCCTATCGCGTTTGGTGTGGGGGGAGAAAATCAATTTGAGCACTTCCGGTTTGGGCATGGTGTTAGGGACAGAGTGGATGATGGGAATGTTATCTGGGGCTTATATTCCACTGGGTCAATCCTCAAAGGTTTATGGGGCCAAATCCTATATTCCAGACGCTCGTTGGCGTGCGCGAGCAGTGTGGGTGCAACGATTGAATAACATGTACGTGTAAATATATTTTGCATTGCTCGCGCACGCAATGCGATCGGTGTAGTCAGCATGTGAGCTGAATAGAGCTTACTGCAACGTGACACCGTCATAGGATGCCACCTTTCCAACAAGTCAGTTCATCAAACTTATGCTAGAGCTGCAACGATGGCTCAGACACGAAGTGGTAGGCCACACAAGCTCACAGAACGAGACCACCGAGTGCTGAAGACGCACACAAACCTCAGATCACCACGCGCAATTCCAAGCGTTGGCTGGAGTGGTGTAAAGCTTCCCGCCATTGGACTCTGGAGCAGTGGAAACGTTCTCTGGAGTGATGAATCACGCTTCACCATCTGGCAGTCTAACGGACTAATATGGGTTTGGTGGATGCTAGGAGAACGCTACCTGCCCAAATGCATAGTGCCAACCGTATAGTTTGGTGGAGGAGGAATAATGGTCTGGGGCTGTTTTTCATGGTTCGGGCCTCTTAGTTCCAGTGAAGGAAAATCTTAACGTTACAGCATACAGTTACATTCTAGATGATTCTCTGCTTCCAACTTTGTAGTAACAGTTTGGGGAAGTCCCTTTCCTGTTACTCTGCATGACAATACCACCGTGCACAAAATTAGATCCATTCAGAAATGGTTTGTCAAGATTGGTGTGGAAGAACTTGACTGGCCTGCACAGAGCCCTGACCCCATCGCCCAATCCATGAATTTTGGTTTGTATATATATTCTTATAGTCACTGCGGGGATGACATTGTCTACGCATTTATTGATGAAGCCCATGACTGTTGTGGTAAACTCATCAATGCTATCAGATGAATCCCGGAACATATCCCAGTTTGTACTTGCAAAACAGTCTTGTAGCCTCGGGTCTGCTTCATCCGACCACTTCTGTATTGTACTTCCTGTTTGAGCTTTTGTTTGTAAACAGGAAGCAGGAGAATGGAGTCATGATTAGATTTGCCAAAGGGAGGACGAGGGAGGGCCTTGTATGGGTTTCTGTGGGCAGAATAAAAATGGTCTAGAGTTTTAGATGTCTTAGTGGTGCAGGAGACGTGTTGGTAGAAGTGAGGTAGGACGGTTTTAAATCTCCCCGCATTAAAGTGTCCGCCTACCAGAAACGCTCTGGGTGAGTGGTTTGTTTGTTTGTTTATGGCCCCATATTGTTCTTTGAGTGACAGGGTGGTGTTGGCCCGTGGAGGAATGTAGACAGCTGTGATAATTATGGATGAGAAGGGGTCTGCAGCTTTCTATGAATTATTCTATATCTAGTGAGCAAAAGCTCAAGATTTCCTTTACACTTGAAGCAGCACACCAGTTGTTAGTTATGAAAAGACTCACTTCACCTCCAAGCCGCTGTACGATCCTGCCGCTGCATGGAGAATCCACAGAGTGCTACGTGCATAGCATCATCATCCAGCCACGTTTCAGTAAGACATTCAGTGAGGGAAAAAAGTATTTGATCCCATGCTGATTTTGTACGTTTGCCCACTTTCAAAGAAATGATCAGTCTATAATTTTAATGGTAGGTTTATTTGTTGTTATTCTGTCTCTCACTGTTCAAATAAACCTACCATTAAAATTATAGATGGATCATTTCTTTGTCAGTGGGAAAACTTACAAAATCAGCAGGCGATCAAATACTTTTTTCCCTCACTGTATAAGATGAAATAAATCAAATAAATAAATCAAATAATATTGCAACTTTTCAATTCTCTCTGACAGGAGACTCTCGAAAGAAGCTCATCCATCTTATTCTCCAGTGACTGGACATTGGCCAATAGAACGGAGGGGAGCGCCGTTTGGTTTTCCCTTTGCCTCAATTTCACCAGGTCTCCACCTCGTCTCCCACATCTAAGCCTGCAGCGTTTTGGTAGCCCATGGAACAAAGGAATAGGGTCCGGTATGAACAGTGGAACAGCTGAGTCGGAGTTGAATTCTAAGTTAGGTCAGTAACTGTCGATCTAATGTCCAGAAGTGTTTGGCGGTCATATGTGATAATAGTAAAAACTTTCTGTATGATAAAAGTCAAGATAAACACGCAAAAAGTCTAGATAAAACACTATAAAAGTCAAGATAACCACAATAAAAGTCTCTATATAGCAAAGTTGGGTTGGAACTCGTAAGATGTCGCTCTTCGCCGTAGGCACCACAGAGAGTATAAAACGTACTGTAATATATGGAGGGAATAAATGTTTAATAGCATTCTGCTGCTGGCCATAGGCTAAGCATCTGTGTAGTCATGGTAGGGCCCATCGGGATCGGAGGGGGGTTGGGGATATGGTGTGTGGAATTGCTGTAACCATGGATGGTCGAAGCTGTTTTGTCCTTGTGACTTTCTTCCCATATCGCAGCATTTACTGAAATCACTGAAATTAATGAGTGAGCTTGGTTTTTCAACCTGGTACGGGCACCACTGTATGCCAACAACTATTCTTTCAATAGAAAAGTAATAAACATTTGTATTAAGCACAACTAATGTGGAAACATTGCGAGAAGAGAGAGAGTGGTTTTGAATGTTTTCAACAAAAAAAGTGGCAGCAGCATGATGAATTGTGAGTAGAACTGACATCTGAATATTGAAATTGGCAATACTAACCAAAATACAATAAACAACAAATATAGGGAAAAAATGATGTTTGTCGTGAACTGTAATCAGGCGAACAATGGCTTGGATGACACTTCAATGGAAACGCTCAGTTATAGAGTGGGGGAGGCGGAGGACAACAGAGGGAAGGGTAAGAGGGCGAGGGAGAAGGAGCGAGGGAGGAGGGAAAAGTGGAAGAGAAGGTAGAGAGGAGGAATAGAGTAGGGATTGAGGAGAAGCATTTAAAGAGCGAGAAGAAGAGAAAATGAAAGAGGATGGAGGAGGACGATGAGAGACAGAAAAAGAGACATGTAATCCACGAAGCAGCTGAAAAAAGACTTGCCAAGTCGAGGCAGGGTACTCACCGGTAAATTAGCAGGGGCTGCTGGGTATTAATAGCTTGGGGAAGAGGTAGTCCTGAATATGAAATAATCCAGGGGGGGGGCAGGAGTCCTGCATGATAAATAATACAGGGGGTGGCATCAAAGTCCCGGCCACTAGGAGTGCAGCTTCTGGATATGCATGTTCTTGTTTGCTTATGGCCTTATACAGTTGGTTGAGTGCGGTCTTAGTGCCATCATCGGTTTGTGGTGGTAAAAAGACAGCTACAAATAATATAGATGAAAACTCTCTTGGTATAGAGAATATTTTCCACTGCTCCAATGACGGCTAGTTTTACACCACTCCAGCCGACGCTTGGCATTGCACATTGTGATCTTAGGCTTGTGTGCAGTTGCTCGGCCATGGAAACTAATTTCATGACGCTCCCAACGAATAGTTTTTGTGCTGACGTTGCTTCCAGAGGCAGTTTGGAACTCTGTATTAAGTGTTGCAACCGAGGACAGAGGATTTTTATGAGCTGCGCACTTCAGCACTCGGCAGTCCCGTTCTGTGAGCTTGTGTGGCCTACCACTTCGCGGCTGAGCCGTTGTTGCTTCTAGACATTTCCATTTCACAATAACAGCACTTACAGTTTACTGGAGCAGCTCTAGCAGGGCAGAAATTTGATAAACTGACTTGTTGGAAAGGTGGCATCCTATGACGGTGACACATTGAAAGTCTCTGAGCTCTTCAGTATGGGGCCATTCTACTGCCAATGAAATGGCCAAATCCACTAATTTGAAGAGGTGTCCACATACTTTTGAATATACTGTAACACATTTTGTCTTAGTTGCTGGCCATCCCTTTATTGTTCAGCTGTAGCTTTGCCTTTAGACTGTTACTCTACACATAACAAGTGGGTCCCATTTGGTCTGATGTTCTCTAAGCATACGGTATGACTTGAAAGCCACCTGGCCCTGTGGGCTCCTTCTTTGATAAGTGGTAAGTCCACTTCACTCTCGAAGAGGAAGCACGAAGCAGCCATCTAGAATTATCATTGGCAACAAAAGAGAGAGAGAGTCTAATCTTATGATAATATAGAGCAGAGAAAAATGACACTAATCAGGACTGGAGTCGCCTATACCTGATACATAGAGTCTTATCTTCTTTAGTGTCAACGACAACAAAGTATTTCAGTGTCTTGGTATTAGAAAATAAAATTGATGGCTATACGTATTACATTGCAGGATCAATTCGACCCATTTTGCTTGAGATTAAAATGATACTGAAATGTTATAGAACAACTCGATACCAGACACTATCCAATAACATTGTTTCCCCTTAAATCTTACCTAGTGGATACCTGGTGGTGCTGTGGCTCTAAGCCGGACCTAGTGGATACCTGGCGGTGCTGTAGCTCTAAGACTGACCTAGTGGATACCTGGCTGTGCTGTAGCTCTAAGCCTGACCTGGTGGATACCTGGCGGTGCTGTAGCTCTAAGACTGACCTAGTGGATACCTGGCGGTGCTGTAGCTCTAAGACTGACCTAGTGGATACCTGGCGGTGCTGTAGCTCTAAGCCTGACCTAGTGGATACCTGGCGGTGCTGTGGCTCTAAGACTGATCTAGTCGATGCCTGACAGTGATGTAGCTCTAAGTCTGATCTAGTGGATACCTGGCAGTGCTGTGGCTCTGTAAGGGGATCAGAGTGAGCTGCTGGAGAGGTGCTTCCCCCCTCAGGCCTCATCGTATTAGATTAAGACCACGGCGGTGTCCCAAATGGCACCATATTCCCCACATAGTGCACTACTTTTGGTCAATAGTGTGCCGTTTGGGACACACATCATAACAATGCACAGTGAGAGCCTTAGAGGTATAGAGTGAGACCGTAAAGCTGCACCCTGCCATTCTACAGCCGAGGTCGACAATGTTTTTGCTGCACCTGGGAGAGCCTCTGGGGTAAACACTGTAACGAGCACTCTAATCCTGGGAAAGGAAACCTGACCACTGACCCCTCTACTGCTGTTCAGAAAGAAAGGCTTTAACGCTGCACCCAGAAACTCACTGGGGTCACGAGTGGAGTATTGCAGGAGAGAGAGAGAGAGAGAGTGAGAGAGAGAGAGAGAGAGAGCGAGAGAGAGAGAGAGAGAGATTTTTTGTTGTTCACACTTACTGGCCTGAGGCTAAACCATGACCAACAACATTGGACACTCTATGGAACAAAAAGCCTTCACTATATTATCCTGGAATATCCAAGGCCTGAGGTCATCTGCCTTTGGCCTAAAGAGCAGAAACCCGGACTTCACCAAAGAAATCGTTAATACAGACATTGTCATCCTGCAAGAAACCTGGTATAGAGGAGATGGACCCACTGGTTGCCCTCTAGGTTACAGAGAGCTGGTAGTCCCATCCACCAAACTACCAGGTGTGAAACAGGGAAGGGACTCAGGGGGTATGCTAATTTGGTATAGAGCAGACCTAACTCACTCCATTAAATTAATCAAAACAGGAACATTCTACATTTGGCTAGAAATTCAAAAAGAAATTATCCTAACAGAGAAAAATGTCCTCCTGTGTGCTACCTATATCCCCCCACTAGAATCCCCATATTTTAATGAAGACAGCTTCTCCATCCTGGAGGGGGAAATCAATCATTTCCAGGCCCAGGGACATGTACTAGTCTGTGGTGACCTAAATGCCAGAACCGGACAAGAACCTGACACCCTCAGCACACAGGGGGACAAACACCTGCCTGGAGGTGACAGCATTTCCTCCCCCATATGCCCCCCTAGGCACAACTATGACAACATAACCAACAAAAACGGGTCACAACTCCTGCAGCTCTGTCGCACGCTGGGTATGTACATAGTCAACGGTAGGCTTCGAGGGGACTCCTATGGTAGGTACACCTATAGCTCATCTCTTGGCAGTAGTACTGTAGACTACTTTATCACTGACCTCAACCCAGAGTCTCTCAGAGCGTTCACAGTCAGCCCACTGACACCCCTATCAGACCACAGCAAAATCACAGTCTACTTAAACAGAGCAATACTCAATCATGAGGCATCAAAGCCAAAGGAACTGAGTAACATTAAGAAATGCTATAGATGGAAGGAATGCAGTTTGGAAACCTACCAAAAAACAATTAGGCAACAACAAATTCAATCCCTCTTAGACAATTTCCTGGGTAAAACGTTCCACTGTAATAGTGAAGGTGTAAACTTGGCAGTAGAAAATCTTAACAGTATATTTGACCTCTCAGCTTCCCTATCAAATCTAAAAATCTCAAATAGAAAACCGAAGAAAATTAACAATAATGACAAATGGTTTGATGAAGAATGCAAAAATCTAAGAAAGAAATTGAGAAACCTGTCCAACCAAAAACATAGAGACCCGGAAAACCTGAGTCTACGCCTTCACTATGGTGAATCACTAAAACAATACAGAAATACACTACGGAAAAAGAAGGAACAGCATGTCAGAAATCAGCTCAATGCAATTGAAGAATCCATAGACTCTAACCACTTCTGGGAAAATTGGAAAACACTAAACAAACAACAACACGAAGAATTATCTATCCAAAATGGAGATGTATGGGTAAACCACTTCTCCAATCTTTTGGCTCTATAACAAAGAATAAAGAGCAAAAACATATACATGATCAAACACAGATCTTAGAATCAACTATTAAAGACTACCAGAACCCACTGGATTCTCCAATTACATTGAAAGAGTTACAGGACAAAATAAAAACCCTCCAACCCAAAAAGGCCTGTGGTGTTGATGGTATCCTCAATGAAATGATCAAATATACAGACAACAAATTCCAATTGGCTATACTAAAACTCTTTAACATCATACTTAGCTCTGGCATCTTCCCCAATATTTGGAACCAAGGACTGATCACCCCAATCCACAAAAGTGGAGACAAATTTGACCCCAATAACTACCGTGGAATATGTGTCAACAGTAACCTTGGGAAAATCCTCTGCATTATTATTAACAGCAGACTCGTACATTTCCTCAATGAAAACAATGTACTGAGCAAATGTCAAATTGGCTTTTTACCAAATTACCGTACAACAGACCATGTATTCACCCTGCACACCCTAATTGACAATCAAACAAACCAAAACAAAGGCAAAGTCTTCTCATGCTTTGTTGATTTCAAAAAAGCCTTCGACTCAATCTGGCATGAGGGTCTGCTATACAAACTGATGGAAAGTGGTGTTGGGGGTAAAACATACGACATTATAAAATCCATGTACACAAACAACAAGTGTGCGGTTAAAATTGGCAAAAAACACACACATTTCTTCACACAGGGTCGTGGGGTTAGACAGGGATGCAGCTTAAGCCCCACCCTCTTCAACATATATATCAACGAATTGGCGAGGGCACTAGAAAAGTCTGCAGCACCCGGCCTCCCCCTGCTAGAATCCGAAGTCAAATGTCTGCTGTTTGCTGATGATCTGGTGCTTCTGTCACCAACCAAGGAGGGCCTACAGCAGCACCTAGATCTTATGCACAGATTCTGTCAGACCTGGGCCCTGACAGTAAATCTCAGTAAGACCAAAATAATGGTGTTCCAAAAAAGGTCCAGTCACCAGGACCACAAATACAAATTCCATCTAGACACTGTTGCCCTAGAGCACACAAAAAACTATACATACCTTGGCCTAAACATCAGCACCACAGGTAACTTCCACAAAGCTGTGAACGATCTGAGAGACAAGGCAAGAAGGGCATTCTATGCCATCAAAAGAAACATAAATTTCAACATACCAATTAGGATCTGGCTAAAAATACTTGAATCAGTCATAGAGCCCATTGCCCTTTATGGTTGTGAGGTCTGGGGTCCGCTCACCAACCAAGACTTCACAAAATGGGACAAACACCAAATTGAGACTCTGCACGCAGAATTCGGCAAAAATATCCTCCGTGTACAACGTAGAACACCAAATAATGCATGCAGAGCAGAATTAGGCCGATACCCACTAATTATCAAAATCCAGAAAAGAGCTGTTAAATTCTACAACCACCTAAAAGGAAGCGATTCACAAACCTTCCATAACAAAGCCATCACCTACAGAGAGATGAACCTGGAGAAGAGTCCCCTAAGCAAGCTGGTCCTGGGGCTCTGTTCACAAACACAAACACACACTACAGAGCCCCAGGACAGCAGCACAATTAGACCCAACCAAATCATGAGAAAACAAAAAGATAACTACTTAACACATTGGAAAGAATTAACAAAAAAACAGAGCAAACTAGAATGCTATTTGGCCCTACACAGAGAGTACACAGCGGCAGAATACCTGACCACTGTGACTGACCCAAAATTAAGGAAAGCCTTGACTATGTACAGACTCAGTGAGCATAGCCTTGCTATTGAGAAAGGCCGCCGTAGGCAGACTTGGCTCTCAAGAGAAGACAGGCTATGTGCTCACTGCCCACAAAATGAGGTGGAAACTGAGCTGCACTTCCTAACCTCCTGCCCAATGTATGACCATATTAGAGAGACATATTTCCCTCAGATTACACAGATCCACAAAGAATTCGAAAACAAATCCAATTTTGAAAAACTCCCATATCTACTGGGTGAAATTCCACAGTGTGCCATCACAGCAGCAAGATTTGTGACCTGTTGCCACGAGAAAAGGGCAACCAGTGAAGAACAAACACCATTGTAAATACAACCCATATTTATGCTTATTTATTTTATCTTGTGTCCTTTAGCCATTTGTACATTGTTAGAACACTGTATATATATATAATATGACATTTGTAATGTCTTTACTGTTTTGAAACTTCTGTATGTGTAATGTTTACTGTTCATTTTTGTTGTTTTTCACTTTATATAATCACTTTGTATGTTGTCTACCTCACTTGCTTTGGCAATGTTAACACATGTTTCCCATGCCAATAAAGCCCTTGAATTGAATTGAATTGAATTGAGAGAGAGAGAGAGAGAGAGAGAGAGAGAGAGAGAGAGAGAGAGAGAGAGAGAGAGAGAGAGAGAGAGAGAGAGAGAGAGAGAGAGAGAGAGAGAGAGAGAGAGAGAGAGAGAGAGAGAGAGAGAGAGAGAGAGAGAGAGAGAGAGAGAGAGAGAGAGAGAGAGAGAGAGAGAGAGAGAGAGAGAGAGAGAGAGAGAGAGAGAGAGAGAGAGAGAGAGAGAGAGAGAGAGAGAGAGAATGACTGAGGACCAACCCAGCAAATAAGATGGGCAGAGTTAATTAAAAATGAAAACCTGAAATACCTTGAGTCAAAGGTTAGGGCAAGGCTCAATAAGTTCAGCACTTGCTTAACAAGTCACATAATAAGTTGCATGGACTTATCCTGTGTGCAATAATAGTGTTTAACATGATTTTGGAATGACTACCTCATCTCTGTACCCCACACATACAATTATCTGTAAGGTCCCTCAGTTGAGCAGTGAATTTAAAACACAGATTCAACCACAAAGACCAGGGAGGTTTTTGAATGCCTTCCAAAGAAGGGCACCTATTGGTAGACTGGTTAAAAAGCAGAGATTGAACATCCCTTTGAGCACGGTGAAGTCATTAATTACACTTTGGATGGTGTGTTAATACACCCAGTCACTACAAAGATATAGGCATCCTTTGACTTTAAAACAGTTACAGAGTTTAATGGCTGTAATAGGAGAAAACTGAGGATGGATCAACAACATTGTAGTTATTCTACAATACTAACCTAAATGATAAAGTCAAAAAAAGTAAGCTTGTACAGAATACAAATATTCCAAAACATGCATCCTGTTTGCAATAAGGCACTCAAGTAAAGTGCAAAAAATGTGATGAAGAAATTAACTTTATGTCCTGAATACATAGTGTTATGGTTGGGGCAAATCCAACACAACACATCACTGAGTACCACCCATCATCTTTTCAAGCATGGTGGTGGCTGCATCATGTGATGGGTATGCTTGTCCTCGGCAAGAACAAAGGTACTGCATGTCTATAATGTACATAATACATCATGTCTATTGGAAAAGTTACATAACTTTGTAAGAACATTCACTGAAACTATAAAATTGTAAAATTGTACATCACAGTAAATATGATGTCAATATTGGTTTGCATGTTTTCCTCACCTCCCCCAGGGTGTAGTTAGGCATCAAGCCATGCACAACTGCCTGTTCCACATCTGACACACACACACACCCCCATACACACACACCCCCCCACACACCCCCCCACACACACACACACACACACACACACACACACACACACACACACACACACACACACACACACACACACACACACACACACACACACACACACACACACACCACACACTCGGAAGGACTACGGGGGAAGTAGGCACAAACATTAAGGCAAGGACATTTTTCTTTTTATAGATAGCACTAACATGGAGGATGGTGGAGGATGGTGAATTTATCGGCATGTAAGCAGTGTAGATAAAATAAACAGATAACATGGTTTTGATTGGTGTCACTGATAGTGAAATATCGGTCCTCGCCTTCCCTGTGGCAAAATCAATGAACATGTTTTGATATGCTTGAGCATCTATGCACATCATTACCTCAGAGGCTGTATGGATGTGGGTGTTTGTGGGTGTGTCTTCCATGATGAACACAGATAGTCGGAACAGTCTTGTTCCTGTGTCGAGGGAACTCAGGGTCTTACCATGTCTGTCAGCTAGTCTTTCCCTTCCCTCTGCCTTTGGCAGAACGTTACCATCTCTGTCAGCTAGTATTTCCCTTCCCTCGGCCTTTGGCAGAACGTTACCATCTCTGTCAGCTAGTCTTTCCCTTCCCTCTGTCTTGAGCAGAACGTTACCATCTCTGTCAGCTAGTCTTTCCCTTCCCTCTGTCTTTGGCAGAACGTTACCATCTCTGTCAGCTAGTCTTTCCCTTCCCTCGGCCTTTGGCAGAACTTTACCATCTCTGTCAGCTAGTCTTTCCCTTCCCTCTGTCTTTGGCAGAACGTTACCATCTCTGTCAGCTAGTCTTTCCCTTCCCTCTGCCTTTGGCAGAACGTTACCATCTCTGTCAGCTAGTCTTTCCCTTCCCTCGGCCTTTGGCAGAACGTTACCATCTCTGTCAGCTAGTCTTTCCCTTCCCTCGGCCTTTGGCAGAACGTTACCATCTCTGTCAGCTAGTCTTTCCCTTCCCTCTGTCTTTGGCAGAACGTTACCATCTCTGTCAGATAGTCTTTCCCTTCCCTCGGCCTTTGGCAGAACGTTACCATCTCTGTCAGCTAGTCTTTCCCTTCCCTCTGTCTTTGGCAGAACGTTACCATCTCTGTCAGCTAGTCTTTCCCTTCCCTCTGTCTTTGCCTCTTTTTCTTTTCCTCAGCTCTGACCTTGAACTGAGGTATTTCAGATAAACTCTTGAGCGTTCGTACAGCGAGACTTTCGGTCCCAAAAACAAACAAGATCTAATCGTGTAGCTAGCATGCTCATAACAAATGTTTCATCATGACGCCCATCAGAATATGGAGAGACGTTGTACCATCCTCCGCCGCCCTCTCTGCCGCCCCCTCCGCTGCCCCCACCATCCTCCGCCCCGGAGGCACGACCAAACAAAGGGGGCGCCTTGCCCAGAGGCGGATGACCACCGTCCCCCTGCCCAGTGAATTGTGGGTACGGCGCTGTGAGAGGAGTAGCCACACACCATATTAGCTGACCACAGAACAGCAAATCCGCTTGCTGCTCCAAATACCAATCAGGGGGCTACTAGTTGCCCTGGTAACAGCACTCCTCTCCAATATAGCGAGGAGCAGGCTTGCCAGTCTCGTTTTTCTCTCTCTATTGCTATCCTTTTTGTCTCTGTCTGTCTCTCTTTTTTCCAAATCCCTCTGCTTTTTGGACGCCCTCCCTCCTCTGTTTCTCTCCTCAGGGGGTTAGGGTTAGGGCCGGGGGTTCGGCTTATAGGTAGACCAGGGATTTTTCCTCCCGACACTTGTCATGCTCATCCAGGCCTGACGGATTTGAACTGACAGGATGAAAACATGGGAATTTGGCTTCAATTTCTCCCAATAAATGTGAACTGGGCAAGTCTGACTCCTGGGCAATCGAATAGCTAGAAAAAATGCAATTGGCTTTCAGACGGAAGGAAATGCTGTCTTTAGTTTTGAACATTAGGGACATTTTGGTTGTGTTTTACATAATAATTGCATTGAGATTTCTTTGAGATTCATTGAAACAAAGCAAATCAAAATGCATTTGTCACATGAGGTGTAGGTAGACCTTACAGTGAAATGCTTTCTTACGAGCCCTTAACCAACAATACAGCGTTTTAAAAAGTAAGACACATTTACTAAATAAACAAATAGTAGTTTAAGTTTGTTCCACCTGAGTGAGTCCGACCACAAGTCAGGGAGTCTAGTCTGGGAGTCCACTAAATGGATCTCCCAAACTGTCGAAATGTTGGTTATTAGGTTATTAAATGATTGCATCTGAGCTCCTAGATGGTGCGGCTCTCCTTTTCTTTTTCTAGTCTGGGAGTCCACTAAATAGAGCGTTCCTATCGGTGCCAGTGCTCCCTCCAACCAGTTTCCAGTCTTTCAGTGCCCAGTCTCTGCTACACCAGCCTTGTCCACTTCTTCTCTGGCAGGCTGTGCCCTCTTCCACTCCAATGGCTCTGTCTTTCTCTCGCCAGCCTTCTGCCTGCCCAGACAGTTCCTCTGTCTTTCTCTCTCGCCAGCCTACTGCCCACCCAGACTGTTCCTCTGTCTTTCTCTCGCCAGGCTACTGCCTGCCCAGACAGTTCCTCTGTCTTTCTCTCTCGCCAGCCTACTGCCTGCCCAGACCGTTCCTCTGTCTTTCTCTCGCCAGCCTACTGCCTGCCCAGACAGTTCCTCTGTCTTTCTCTCTCGCCAGCCTACTGCCTGCCCAGACCGTTCCTCTGTCTTTCTCTCGCCAGCCTACTGCCTGCCCAGACAGTTCCTCTGTCTTTCTCTCTCGCCAGCCTACTGCCTGCCCAGACAGTTCCTCTGTCTTTCTCTCTCGCCAGCCTACTGCCTGCCCAGACAGTTCCTCTGTCTTTCTCTCTCGCCAGCCTACTGCCTACCCAGACCGTTCCTCTGTCTTTCTCTCTCGCCAGCCTACTGCCTGCCCAGACAGTTCCTCTGTCTTTCTCTCTCGCCAGCCTACTGCCTGCCCAGACAGTTCCTCTGTCTTTCTCTCTCGCCAGCCTACTGCCTGCCCAGACAGTTCCTCTGTCTTTCTCTCTCGCCAGCCTACTGCCTACCCAGACCGTTCCTCTGTCTTTCTCTCTCGCCAGCCTACTGCCTGCCCAGACAGTTCCTCTGTCTTTCTCTCTCGCCAGCCTACTGCCTGCCCAGACAGTTCCTCTGTCTTTCTCTCTCGCCAGCCTACTGCCTGCCCAGACAGTTCCTCTGTCTTTCTCTCTCGCCAGCCTACTGCCTACCCAGACCGTTCCTCTGTCTTTCTCTCTCGCCAGCCTACTGCCTGCCCAGACAGTTCCTCTGTCTTTCTCTCTCGCCAGCCTACTGCCTGCCCAGACAGTTCCTCTGTCTTTCTCTCTCGCCAGCCTACTGCCTGCCCAGACCGTTCCTCTGTCTTTCTCTCTCGCCAGCCTACTGCCTGCCCAGACAGTTCCTCTGTCTTTCTCTCTCGCCAGCCTACTGCCTGCCCAGACAGTTCCTCTGTCTTTCTCTCTCGCCAGCCTACTGCCTGCCCAGACAGTTCCAAACTTTCTTCAAACTCCGAAACTCTGGTTATCAGTTTCAGAAGTATAAAGGTGCAGCTGTCAACTAGTGTGGCGTCTCTACTTTTATTTGATATTGGTAGAAATTCAAAAACACAATAGTATACCACCATAACAGATGTTGTGTAGGCCTACTGCTTGAAGCTAATGATAAAACAGTATAATACAAGCTGAATACATTTCCATTTTCAGAACAACAATTATGATGCATTAGACATTTCTATCACGCTATTCACAGATTGAAGTAGTGCTTAGAGTGAAGGGGGACGCAAATGTTGTAATTCACCTTCATTTTGGTACATTGTGTTCTTTTCAGTACTCAAGGACAATAATGTTTATGAACTCTTCAGAGTGTGACGCATCCTCTCATAGACTAATACTAAATGGTTCCCCCCTTTCATAATGAACCCTAAAGTCACTGCCTGTTACTAAAACCTGTTTAAACTGGCTCATAATGAACCCTAAAGTCACTGCTTGTTACTAAAACCTGTTTAAACTGGTTCATAATGAACCCTAAAGTCACTGCTTGTTACTAAAACCTGTTTAAACTGGTTCATAATGAACCCTAAAGTCACTGCTTGTTGCCAAAACCTGTTTAAACTGGTTCAAAATGAACCCTAAAGTCACTGCTTGTTACTAAAACCTGTTTAAACTGGTTCATAATGAAGCCTAAAGTCACTCCTTGTTGCCAAAACCTGTTTAAACTGGTTCATAATGAACCCTAAAGTCACTGCTTGTTACTAAAACCTGTTTAAACTGGTTCATAATGAACCCTAAAGTCCCTGCTTGTTGACAAAACCTGTTTAAACTGGTTCATAATGAACCCTAAAGTCACTGCTTGTTACTAAAACCTGTTTAAACTGGTTCATAATGAACCCTAAAGTCACTGCTTCTTACTAAAACCTGTTTAAACTGGTTCATAATGAACCCTAAAGTCACTGCTTGTTACTAAAACCTGTTTAAACTGGTTCATAATGAAGCCTAAAGTCACTGCTTGTTACTAAAACCTGTTTAAACCAGGTGCATTACTAGACATACCTTCTGTCTCATTCACTGGCCATGTCTGAAATCTTGCACGTCTACTACTTACTTAAAGCGGTAATCAGCTGTTGAAACAATAACTAAGCATTCTCCCGTCCCTGTTTCTGTAAAAAGCTGAGGGATGGAGAAATGTTACCACTCTCAAATTCATAGACAGAGCTATGGACTGGTCATCCATGATATCAAAAGTATAGTTTTAACCGTGTTTTTGTGGCTATATAGTGGTTGTTTACATTTACTTGGACTTAAAACAAGCTTATATTTTGGGTTCTGGTGGGTTACGACAGTTGAACTAAGTTCATGAGGCAATTCTTAGTGATATTCTTCAAGAACCAATGGGTACATATCATAAATGTCCAAAAATGGATCTAGCAACTGCAGATGGCCCCTTTGAACTGCATGCTGTGTACTAATCATACTACTATTTAGAACACACTGCCTAGAAAACAACGAATGCAGTACGTGTAAATATCAACATACTAGGCTTGTCCATACTGCGAAGGTGTCATCTAATGTGCAATTGTGTTAAATCCTGCCGTTCATTCATTTGAGTTGTTTTTGTTTGTTTTAATTTAAGGATCCCCATAAGCATTTTACCGAAGCAGCTGTACGTCTTCCTTTGGTAGAGCGTGTCCCCTTATCTGATTATCTGCTGTCAAAAGCGTGTCAGTGTCGAAAGATGATTCTCTTCCTCAATAGTGTGCAGCAAATTCTACTAGATGAAAAACCTAATGAGTTTAACATCCTGGCATTTAAAGCATACTACATTTCAGAAATGTCACATATTATAAAGAATGGTATTTTCGCATACCCAAAATGCCTACAATTTAGAATGCTAGTACAGACATTCAGACACTCATATTCCACAACATTCTCATCTTCTCTGACTCTAAATTTGGGTGCTTTTTTTTCCTGAGGCACAGTATCGAAATCTAATCATAAAGAGGGGGTTGCTGGGAGAACACTGGACTTCTCTGCACTGCCCTCTATTGTCTGATACCTTCAGCACAAATGTCAATCAACCACCTCTGGGCCTGTCTCAGGGTTGCTCCGGGAGAGGAACACCCGAGTCAGAATCAAAAAACACCATTTGTTTAGCATCACGCAGCACCTCTGACACAAGAATCTTTAATGAAACTTCAAAAACCAACAAAACTTGCTTACGCCACCCGTGGATAATGCTAAAGTTGTGCCTTAACCCCATGGGTAAACTGGGTGCAAAGTTCAATGAAAGGGAAAGCAAAAAACGAAATGTGTCCAGAGCTGCTTGTGGGAAAGAGTGTTTGATATCAAAATAGTTTCACATATACTGCAAGTACTCTTATGGATTACACAAATAGAAATGCACATGCTTGTATCAGAAAGTGGTTTTGATTGGACTGAGAAACTTCCCGATGTTGGCTTTGATTGAATAGTCCACGCATAACAAAAATAATAACAGTGGACAGCTGCTGAAGACCACTTCCTTAGATTGCTGAGGTCATTTGGGACAAATGAACACAACGTTGTGTTAATCTGCTTTCACAGCTAAGCATATTTACCCAGTAGGGATTACAAACATGACCGTAATAGCATGCACGTGTCATTGGGGAATTCCAAATCAATGTTCAGCTAGTGCTTAGGCTTCAAGTATTAATAAGCTTCCGCAATGATCTGAAGGCGCGAGACTAGTGTCTGATTCAGGGAGATGCACCTTCAGCAAGTATCCAGTATGCTAATTGTTGTATGCTAATTTGCCTCACTAATTATTAATTTGCTCATTAATTTCCTTATTAGCTTGATGGAGAGATAAAAACAGCCTCTTTGCATTTTCAAAATGTCATATCCTCATTGTTTTTGGACCTGTGACGGTTCACCATTTGATTCACGCTTAAACACAGAGAATAAAATGTAATCTTTTGAGGTACAGCGTATATGAGGCTTGCCATGAGATGCCACACACGGGATAAGTGTAGACTAGGTGAAGGACTGGTTCCCTATGAGATGTTGATTACTGATGAATCATTATCTGCCTCTCCCACACTTCAATCAGAGCCAAAGAGGGAATTCAGCTCCTACTGTAAATTCAGAAATACAGGAGAATTTTCAGCAGACCTGGGACTAAATAGTATTGCTTCCTTTCAAATACTTTGTCTGCGCTTGATTCAGACCTGGGTTCAAAAGAGTTTTCTTTCAAATACTTTAGCAGTGCTGTTTTGACATTTCCTGGTACAATGGAACCAATAGAAGCGTCCCAAAAGTGATACACCCCGCCCGGCTGGTGCTTCAGGTAGGCTCAATCAAACACACAAAGAATGTTGAAGAGAAACAAATACAATTTGGAATTTGATTTACCTTGCTTTACATAATGGATCGATGGAATAATCCCCAAAATGCTAAACTCGCCCACCCAAAACATCATTGTAAATGACTGTAAACCAATTCAAGTGCACCTGAAATACTTAAAAGTTAATTATAAATAAGACGTCATACTATTTCAGCTGTACACATTGTTCCCTGCCATCCTTAGGAATGCCTTGTTGTTCACTACAGAACCGCCAAT